>NW_019943995.1:26146-43919 GCF_002910315.2 Salvelinus sp. IW2-2015 | reverse complement strand
CCTATTTGGACCTAGATAGTGTGTGTGTATGCATCGATATTTAGGCTACGTGTGCCTTTTTAAAAAATCTAATGAGTTCTGTCCTTGAGCTTCTTTTTATTTATGTTCTGTATTATGTCATTCGTATTATGTTTCATGTTTTGTGTGACCCCAGGAAGAAGTAGCTGCTGCTTTTGCAACAGCTAATGGGATCATAATAAAATAACAAATACCAAATTAACAACCCAGAGAAACCCTGGTGATGTGATGTGAGCAGCCAGAGCCATGAAAACACTTGAGTCAGTCAGTGGGCCACAAGAAAAGAGCTACATCAGCCAGCCATCTGACTGTAGACATGTTTGCTTGTCCCCCGTCCCCGGCTCCTCCATTGTGGAGCAACTTTATCAGTGCCAGCCGCTCACCCACTTGCTAAACTGGAGGGCCAGCCGCCTCTTAACTTAAACATAAGATCTTTGTGGTTTGAAGCACTCGGCTGCACCGCGCACAATGAGAATCTGAAAGGCAAACAAGACTCTAGTGTCGGCGTTGCCCATCACAAAATCATCACACCACACCACCACCGCATGGAAAGGAGAAAATCGTCTGTTTCTGCTGCGTTAGCTCGATACTAAATGCACTCAAACAGACTGCTGCACTGGAGCGAGATTCCCTCTCAAGGAAGCAAAAAGGAGAGATGGAGGGAGAAGAGAGAGAAAGCGGGTGGAGAGAGCAAGTGGAGAGAGGGAGAGAGAGAGAGAGATGAGAGAGAGAGAGAGAGAGAGAGAGAGAGAGAGAGAGAGAGAGGAGAGAGAGAGAGTGAGAGAGAGAGAGAGAGAGAGAGAGAGAGAGAGAGAGAGAAGAGAGAGAGAGAGAGGAGAGAGAGAGAGAGAGAGAGAAGAGAGAGAGAGAGAGAGAGAGAGAGAGAGAGTGGAGTGAGGAGAGAGAGAGAGAGTGGAAGAGAGAGAAGTCAAAAACCTCCACATAACAATGCCGGAGAAAAATCTGAACATTTTTCCGCCGAAAGATGGGCCATTTCCAAATCCTCGTGCCCTATCAGACAAATTAAAGTAAATCAAGCATGAAATGAAGCAGAAGAGCCCGGAGATAAGGCTCCTTAAGTCGTTTACAGATTAGGATTAGAGAGAGAGGTTGCATCTGGTCTCTGGCAGTGAAGGAGGCTAGTTTCTCATTTCACAATAGCAGTCTGTGTATAGGATTACTCTCCCCTGTCACTGACATGGGAAGCAGTGGGGGAAAGCCATCCACAAAATGTTGCTAAATATGTCCCTAATGTCTAAAACGTACCGAACTTCACTTGTTCTCCCATCTGAACGGGGGTGATATGTTATGTTATAGCATGTCATGGAAGTGAGTAGTAATCCGATTGTGATTATTTTTTTGTCAATTAGATGTGTTGTTATTTGGGTGCCTTCTATTCTCAATAGTCTTTCCAGCACCACGTGACTTAAAATGTACATGTGATTCAGGATTGGCTAGAGCAGATCACAGACTGTGGCAGTCACTTCCTCTGTCCACTGTGCATGTCTGAAGTCAGGTTGGAGAGAATTCGACAGACTTCAATCACCATACTGTACGTTCAAAAGGTTGCATATGTGCAGTATGTATTTATTTCACTTTAAATTGATCAAACTGCACTATTACTGTAATTAAAAGATGCAGTTACTGTTACAGTGATATAATTGCCTCGCAAAATCAGATTTATATTCTAATAGTTTTTGTATTTCTTGTTAAAGGCTGTGTATTGAATTATTTTGATTAATTATCTGATTATTTATTATTTTACTTTCTGCTCCATACGTCCTTCTGCCAGGAGTCATTTTATGGTAATAGATCCTACAGTACAGTACAGTACAGTATGTCTGATGTAAATCATTTAGAAAGGATTCTAATCAGAAAGCCAGTCGGGTGATTTTTAAACCCTGTGATACCCACTCACCTTAACCATCACTTCAACTCAGTGATGCCGTGCTCTACCCGCTGAGCTACAAATCAATCAAAGCAAATCAAATGTATTTATATAGCCCTTCGTACATCAGCTGATATCTCAAAGTGCTGTCAGAAACCCAGCCTAAAACCCCAAACAGCAAGCAATGCAGGTGTAGAAGCACGGAGGAGGACCATCTCTAGACTATATAGACCTCATGTACTATACATCACCTATACTCCCATTTCCCCTGAAACACACACACACACACACACACACACACACACACCACACACACACACACACACACACACACACAACACACACACACCACACACACACACACACACACAACACACACACACACACACACACACCGACAGACAGACAGACAGACAGACAGACAGACAGACAGACAGACAGACAGACAGACAGACAGACAGACAGACAGACAGACAGACAGACAGACAGACAGACAGACAGACAGACAGACAGACAGACAGACAGACAGACAGACAGACAGACAGACAGACAGACAGACAGACAGACAGACAGACAGACAGACAGACAGACAGACAGACAGTAGGTGCATGGCTCTTTGATGCCGGGCTTGGTGGATTTTGTTTCACTCGTCACACGTATCCTTTCTGGCGGTGATGAGCGGTGGGCTTGGCTGCTATACCCAGTCTGCTCTGAGAGAGACAGGGAGCTGGCCTTATCAGCGGGTAGTTGCTCTCTAAAACCGCCACCTTGACCTTCCCAGCCCAAGTCTTAGGTTTATCCTCTTTATCACACTATCTCCAGGCATTTAAAAATACTCCTGAAACTGGATGATTTAACCCGCTTTTACGCTGTTCACATCAAAACTGGATGAAAAAAAGCTTAATCCATCTTATCTGTTGACTGTCAAACTGCTCCGGCTAAAACCTACTCACAAAAGACAACTAGGTCACCCAGGAAAAACAGAATTCTGTTACGGAAAGTTTGAAATCTGGTAATTGACTTGGGAAGAGGTTTCAGGAGCTCTTTGAAATACTCCAGTCTGTAAATTAAGTGTTAAATTCAATCCCATAGTTAACAGTTACGACTGTAAATATGTTTGCTACTATAGCCTTGTTTGCTTGATTTATTTCCATAAATGTATTTTCCCCTCTTAGAAGTGATTGTATGTATATAATGTTTGTTTTTTAATGAAAGCAAGTGTTCTAAACTTCACTAGTTTTGTCATAAAATTCTGTTAAGCTTTTGTGTTTTAGCAGGCATCCAGTCATACCGGTATGTGAATTCTTCCCTTATAAACAAATAGAATCAAATAGAAACAATTATTCAGCCCATCTGACAGGCAAATTAGGAGTGATATCCTTCTGATGCTTCTCAACGTGTAAACAATCAAATCAACAACAAAAAATGTGGCGTCCTCTAGATGTTGTTTGAGATATCTGTGTGAGGAGACTTTCATCCTTTTAAGTTTTCCTGTCTTGTTTTACCAGCTATCAATAGACAGMGTGSCACTTGTATAAGATGGATGTSTTGGAGATTGTTMTCTMTATGCTTACTGRTWACTTCACTAGGCTTTTGATCAAACTGAGSACTTGACAACTGGCATATTCCTATTGTTCAATGATAGCATACCGCCTCAGTGTTTACGTCAATTATATACATCAGAGACAAGTTCTCAGTAGATGTTAGATGTATTTCCTGTTTATATTACAGTTCTCTGATTTCCCTCTTGTGATTAAATGGGATCTAAACAGCAACAATATATTATATTCTCAACCTGCCAGAATCAATAGAACGTTTTCTACCTTTTTGATCAACTTCTTTGTATGAAACTATACTCCGCATACATTGTGCATGTTAGCAATAGAATCATCCCGGTCCTCTATGCTTTGTGTTAAAATCACAGACAGTATCTATATCTTTGGCTAAAATGTCCTAATCTCTATGGCCTGTTTAACTTTTCCTACAACAAACCCTTGCCTGTCTTGTGGGCCTCAAAACAAATCTGACCTATAGGAGTGTCCTCAAAACAAGGCTGATCGATCCACCTCATTTTCGAACGTTGCTATGGGCACAGCCAAACAACGGAAGTGATGGATTCGACTTCCGCTTCATTTCCCTACTGCAGTGCGCCAGTGGCAAACTTGCCGGAGTAAATTATTTGAAAAAGTCAATTTATAGAGTATAAAAGTCAAGTAAATAAGTGTATGTGTAATTTAATATTTATTTAATTTACGTTAGCTAGACCTACTAGTAGGATAGTTTTGTTGTGATAATAACGTTAGTTGTGTTGTGGCAGAGTTAAGGCCACCAATCCAATCCAATAACTATAATAATAAACTTTAGGTTACATAACTAGAAAACGTTGGTGAGCATCCACACTAGAGTAAAGTTTATCGTTTATCGTTCTTCAGTCCTACGCCTGTCAATCAACTGATTAACACATTCTACTGCATGCAGACTATTAATAAGGTGGTAACACAAGACCATTCAGGAGGTCTCTAATGCAGAGATACTGGTTTAGACCAGTGCTTCCAGGGTGTGTTCATTGTCATAGTGACAACTGCAAATAATACTTCAAAGTACATGTAATCCAACTGGAAAATAATATAGTAACGTGTGTTCTAAATGTAGCAATTCAACAACATGCGCTGTTTACCCTGCACATCTTTTACAGCATGTCATTGCCTCGTTGCTCAAGTGGTTTATAAGTGATTTCAATTTTTCTAATGGTTGTCAATTCGTTTGTGTCTTCTTTTTCACTGTGCTCATCTCTGTATGTCCTGCGCAACTATTTGCAATGCATCAGTGCAACAATGTTATCATGACCGGCCAAAAGTGATCACACCAATGCACATTCTTTCCTCAACTTTCCCGACATTTTCTAAGCTGTAGGCCTGTTTTACATTCAGCAATTAGCAAGGACAAGCCTGCTTCTTTCCTTGAATAGGCTATAAGGCCTAGTATAAAACATGATCAAAATAAATATCCTATAGATTTTGTAGCCTATAGCTTTTCCTGGGATTTCACGAGAAGAGGAGAGTCTTGCGTCCATAGCCTATAGCCTATTGCGCACAGGAACAGCTGGGATAGAGAGGCTAGTGATGTATAGCTGAAGTAAGACGCTAAATATTAGCTAGATATAAGGCCATTCATTAGATAAATATTAGGGCTATAGGCTAAATATTTACTTGTCAAAGTGCAAGAAAAATAGGTTAACAGATTCTGAAATGGCAGATCTGTAGTGCGTTCCTCCAGGCTGCGCTCTGTGGTTCCAGGGCACTTAAAGCCCCACTATTGATTAGGCCTAGGCCTACGTTTTTAGACCAAATGATTATACCTAGGCTACAACAACATAATGCAATGAGGAAAGTATTGTTGTTATCAAGTGAATACACAAGTATTGTCCAGAGGGTGTAAACTGTGATGTAGCCGCGTCCTCAGAGCATGCGCAGACCAGCTGGCTGGTGTGCTTACAGACATATTTAATCGCTCCCTATCCCAGTCTGTTGTACCCACATGCTTCAAGATGGCTACCATTGTTCCTGTACCCAAGAAGGCAAAGATAACTGAACTAAATGACTACCGCCCCGTAGCACTCACTTCTGTCATCATGAAGTGCTTTGAGAGTCAAGGATCATATCACCGCCACCTTACCGGCCACCCTAGACCCACTTCAGTTTGCATACCGCCCTAATAGATCCACAGATGACGCAATCGCCATCACACTGCACACTGCCCTATCCCATCTGGACAAAAAGAATACCTATGTAAGAATGCTGTTCATTGACTACAGCTCAGCATTCAACACCATAGTACCCTCCAAGCTCATCATCAAGCTGGAGGCCCTGGGTCTCAACCCCCTCCCTGTGCGGCTGAGTCCTGGACTCTCTGACGGGCCGCCCCCAGGTGGTGAAGGTAGGAAACAACATCTCCACTTCGCTGACCCTCAACACTGGGGCCCCACAAGGGTGTGTGCTCAGCCCTCTCCTGTACTCCCTGTTCACCCACGACTGCGTGGCAATGCACGCCTCCAAGTCAATCATCAAGTTTGCAGATGACACAACAGTAGTGGGCTTGATCACCAACAACGACGAGACAGCCTACAGGGAAGAGGTGAGGGCACTAGGAGTGTGGTGTCAGGAAAACAACCTCTCACTCAACATCAACAAAACAAAGGAGATAATCGTGGACTTCAGGAAACAGCAGAGGGAGCACCCCCCTATCCACATCGAAGGTACAGAGAAGGTGGAAAGTTTTAAGCTCCTGGGCGTACACATCACAGACAAACTGAAATGGTCCACCCACACAGACAGTGTGGTGAAGAAGGCGCAACAGCGCCTCTTCAACCTCAGGAGGCTGAAGAAATGTGGCCTGTCACCCAAAACCCTGACAAACTTTTACAGATGCACAATCGAGAGCATCCTGTCGGACTGTATCACAGCCTGGTACGGCAACTGCACCGCCCTCAACCGCAAGGCTCTCCAGAGGCTGGTGCGGTCTGCACAATGCATCACCGTGTCATGGAGGGCAAACTACCTGCCCTCCATGACACCTACAGCACCCAATGTCACAGGAAGGCCAAAAAGATCATCAAGGACAACAACCACCCGAGCCACTGCCTGTTCACACCGCTATCATCCAGAAGGCGAGGTCAGTACAGGTACATCAAAGCTGGGACCTAGAGATTGAAAAGCAGCTTCTATCTCAAGGCCATCAGACTGTTAAATAACCATCACTAACTCAGTGAGGCTGCTGCCTACAATGAGACCCAATCACTGGACACTTTAATACATGGATCACTAGTCACTTTAAACAATGCCACTTTAAATAATGTGACTTTAATAATGTTACATATCTTACATTACTCATATCACATGTATATACTGTATTTTATACCATCTACTGCACCTTGCCTATGCCGCTCGGCCATCACTCATCCATATACTTATATGTACATATTCTCATTCATCCCTTTAGATTTGTGTGTATTAGGTAGTTGTTGGGGAATTGTTAGATTACTTGTCAGATTTGTGTGTATTAGGTAGTTGTTGGGGAATTGTTAGATTACTTGTTAGATATTACTGCACTGTTGGAACTAGAAGCACAAGCATTTTGCTACACTCGCATTAACATCTGCTAACCATGTGTATGTGACCAATAACATTTGATTTGATTTTGATATGAATAACCGCTCACACCTCCTGTTTTGTTTCATGCAGAAATAGCGGCATAGGCATACAGGCTAGGCCTGATTATGCAACCATGTTGATCAGTTTGGGTCTATTCCCTACAGTTTAGAGGGCCCAGAAATATACATTATCAGGCCTCTCATATGGTGTAGGCCTATTTTGTCAGGATGTAGCCCTGTGTTGAGATAGGAATACTATAGGAAAATATAGGTGTATCCTTTCCAACTCCCTGCCCGTTCAAGAAAATAAGCCAATGTGTCCAACAAGCTTTTGTAGTCTGGCTTTTCCTGGGGCTCCACAAGATTTAAAAGGAATAGCCGTGACAGCGGATAGGCAAGGTGCGTACTTGCGAAACAGAACAATGAAGACAGACAGGCTTGAGATGTAGCCTATAGCCTAAGTTAGAAGCTTATGAAGAATGTTATGATTGTTTTCAAGTGAGTGCAAAACTCTAGTCTAGTCTGTAAAGGGCAGTGAATAGCCTATGTCATTTGAATAACCTCTCAAAAGCCTGGCATTTTGAATGCATATTGACTTCGAAATAACTGCATCTAGCCTACCATGTTGTTGTCCTGTTGTGTTGCTACCATGCTGTGTTGTCATGTGTTGCTGCCATGCTATGTTGTTGTCTTAGGTCTCTCTTTATGTAGTGTTGTGGTGTCTCTCCTGTCGTGATGTGTGTTTTGTCCTATATTATTATTTATTTATTTTATCCCAGCCCACGTCCCCGCAGGAGGCCTTTTTCCTTTTGGAAAAATTGTACATTTGTAAATAAGAATTTATTCTTAACTGACTTGCATAGATAAATAAAGGTTAAATAAAAAATAGCTATACAAATAGCTTGACTGATTGGACAACCATTTGGAACAGTTTTCTCAGCAGTTTAGCCTACAAGGTCCAGGAACATTAGCAGGACAGTAATATGGTGTATAAGACTGACCTATAGGAGTGTCCTCAAAACAAGGCTGACCTATAGGAGTGTCCTCAAAACAAGGCTGACCTATAGGGGCCAACCCTTTCCTTGCACCCCTTCCTCTTAGCCAAGCACATGCGGTTGTCTAGGAAACTTGCTCTCCCAAAATGGTCAAGTTTCCCCTCCCTCCCGCTGCTCAAAAGGAGGGTGTGAGCCAGACAAGCAGGGGGTTCTCGTCTGGGAGAGAGGGAGAGGAGGAGGAGGGAAAAGGTCCATCTGTGTTTTAAAACAAGTGTCTTGCCCAGAGATAATAGTGCTGCTCTGGGTTATAAATGATGCATTTTGTTCTCTTGGACCTGATAATGGAGGTTTAGGGGAAGGGGAGGAAAGTTCATCGCTCTCTTATCAAGGCGCACTGGCATTTCRCCTTCAGCTGTAACATTTCATATCACATCTCTGCTCCTTTAGAGATGTAGCACCTTTTGTGGAGAGATACTGTACGTTCCATTTCACCCTCTATATGCTCCATGTGGTATATTCATTTGTATCCCATTTGGCACTTCTATAACCTGTTCCGTCAATAGCGATGGTTGTGATAGCTGCGTCTCTGAACTGACAGACATGGGGTTATTATTGAACGTTGTCACAGCAGTCTCTTACTCTACTGTACACCTCTCTACATAGATTGACATGGTTTCAATTGTTACCATTTTATGATATCCAGTGAATATCCAGTGAATTGTTGTTTTTAAGCAAAAAATATTACATTGGATTGTATTTTGTTTCCAATTGTTACATTCAAGGGATAGTAGGAAAGTGGTTTTATTAGTTGAAAAAATATTTAACCATGGAAATAGGATTTATTTATGTATAAATACATATAACTAGAATGTGTATAGGCGACCAAGGTAAGTCTTAGTTTTCAGTTGGTCACTGAACTAATATTCATGTTTTAAATGGCTACAGTCAAACTACTGTTAATCTGCAGCCACCTAACACTGTCATTTGTCATTTATGACCCTCACTGTAGAGAAATGATATTAAGTTAAATCCAAATTGGATGAAGTTCCACACCAGGAGATGTGGAGTACATTATTATATGGAAGAAAATTTGAATACAAAGTCTATCCATCATCAACCACTAGGAATCCACCATAGTGTTCAAACATTTATACATTGAGATTTTGTGGTAACATTTCTGTGGTAACATTTCTGTGGTAACATTCTGAGTCCCTTGAATGCCACATTGCCACATAGAAAGTGATCTTATGGTTGAGTGATTGTTTACTACTGAACCCACTGCACCCACCATTCAGAACATACTTCACTGGCTCACATGGAGTGAACTACGGTGTTACTGTATGTGGACTGTACCTATATAGATACCACTTGAATGGAGGTGAGGGCAAATGTTCTTCATTTTAAACAACAGGTCATGTTATTGGAGATCTAATAGTGGATTTAAAAAAGAGGTGATGGGTTCAGCTTTGGGGTGTCTGTCTCTCGCTCTCCCTCTCTCCCACCCCTCCACCATCTATTCTTTAAATCACACCAAGATGGCACCCTGCCACTGAGACACTGCTCATTAGCATTCTGAGCTATGCCAGTGAAGAGAGACGCAGAGAGAGACGATGAGGTTCCCTATTCCTCTTTCTCTCTGTCCCTCTGTCCGCATAACAGCAAAACAAACAGATGCCAGCGTGGAGCATCTTGGGTGCTATCTGAGGAGGATCTCTCCACACACAAAGGAACATTCATTGGGCTGCCAAGTATCAGTGGAGACCAGAGAGAGCAGGAACAGACCCCAGAGTCTAGCGACAGATGATGATCTTATCGATGGGGGAGGGGGTGAGGGAGGGGTAGGGGGGTGACTCTTTAGTCACATCATCAGTTGCCTCTTGCCCAAGAACCGTGGCATTTCACTATTGGGTGTTGAGCGACGTTGAGGGGGACAGAGCGGGGTAGGGTTTGTCAGAGCCCCCTGTACTGGAGCTCACTGGAGGCCACTCTTTCTTCAGGCCTTGTCTTTGATTTGTGAGAAAAGGTTCAATACAGTGAGTGTTTATTTTTTACTTTGTCTTTAAGATTTATTAAAGAAATGAGCAGAGTGAGAAGGTGAGAGTTTTGYCACTTGAGTTGTAMTCTTTTAAAATAGTCTCAGRACCTCAGAGAGGAAACGTTTGARAAASAGTGMTCATTTTGGCTGGGCTAAAGATTTRCCAAAGGAGGCWTCTTCGCTRTGACCATCCAAKATYACATAGATATCAGGGAGTATAGARTGTCRACAGYCCCCATTTAGATAAAACCAGTTGTCTYTTATCATAATGCATYTCTATATATTRMTTWTCTATAGATAGTGGACTCCTAAATGCTGGTGGCAAATGGAGAGATAAAGTATGAAGGCTTATTATTTTTCAGCTGGTGTTTTTGTTGAGGTCGGAGGATTGTATCTGCAACAGATGTGACACACCAGCTGGAAGCCAAGGTCCTCAGGCAACATTTGGTACGGGACACAAACAACTGGCACACAGACACTGTATGAGGACCTCAAACCTCCAATTGAATTGTACCCCCCTCTCCCTTCTCTCTCACACACCTACTACTCCCATCCCCCCATCTTGTATCAACTAGAGAGAGGGGAGGGGGAGAGAGAGCGAGAGGGGGAAAGAGAGACAGAGAAAGAGAGAGAGACTACCCGCCCGCTGGGGATGGCTGTAGCTAGCGGTCGGTGTGTCAACAGGGCTAAACAGGAACTAGCATCCAAGTGGTTAAAGGGCCTCGCTCTTATCAGAGGACAGACAGAATGCATCAAGCGGTGGCTGCATGCGCTCTTTCTCCCTTGCATCGCACTGAGGGAGCCTGCTGCCTCTGATGGTGGCCAGCTGTGCTCCAATGTTTAATCATTTCTCTCTTAATGAGCTTAGCCACCTTCCACCACACCGTCAGTAACGCAGTGGGCAACAGACAGAGAGGAGGAGGAGAGAGATAATCAACCGAGTTAATTCTTCCACAAAATAAAGTTTAGTAGCCTGTCTGGACATACAGTAGGCAGTGGTGTCATTGGTATCATACAGAAAGGAACGTTTAGAGTATTGAGATGAGAATATTACTCTGTTTGATTCTAGTTTTGGCATATATTTGTACATTTGTCCAACATCAAGTAATTGTTCGGGCTGTAATGTTCTTGAAATGCAGGTGTATTTTATAGTGGAGGGTGTAGCTGATGGCATCAAAAGAGAATGAAGTATTTCTGAAGAGAACTCTTCCTGACTCCAGGGTGTGATGTGACCCAGGTGTGTGTGATCTTTAGGAAACAACAGCAACGTAGCCTATTGTTAGCGTAGCCACCCGTCACCCAATGTTGTTTATGCATGAGAAGGAGCACATTAGATGAAAGCATTTCCATACAAACAGACTGACACAATAGCGTGTCACTGATACAAGGCTGATATTTACAGTATAGACCTCGTCTGAATAGGTCATTATATCACAGGAGTGTTATTATAAAGTTCAGTGATCATTTCACTTCACTCAACATGCATGGAATACATGCCCAGAATACTGATTAGCTACAACATCAGTGCACATCTAGGTTAAAATAAATGTTGCAGGGCCTCCCGGGTGGCGCAGTGGTCTAGGGCACTGCATCGCAGTGCTAGCTGCGCCACCAGAGTCTCTGGGTTCGCGCCCAGGCTCTGTCGCAGCCGGCCGTCGTCCGGGTTAGGGAGGGTTTGGCCGGTAGGGATATCCTTGTCTCATCGCGCTCCAGCGACTCCTGTGGCGGGCCGGGTGCAGTGCGCGCTAACCAAGGGGGCCAGGTACACGGTGTTTCCTACGACACATTGGTGCGGCTGGCTTCCGGGTTGGAGGCGCGCTGTGTTAAGAAGCAGTGCGGCTTGGTTGGGTTGTGCTTCGGAGGACGCATGGCTTTCGACCTTTGTCTCTCCCGAGCCCATACGGGAGTTGTAGCGATGAGACAAGATAGTAATTACTAGCGATTGGATACCACGAAAATTGGGGAGAAAATGGGATAAAATTTAAAAAATAAAAAATAATAAAAGAAAGAAAGAAAGAAATGTTGCAAACTAAATGTACGGTTCATACATGTGCGGTAACTACAATAAGAACGTATCACATTTGAGAAATACATGAATACCTTCTGGGTCTGTTTAGATTGTGCCGTACTGTATATTGCATTCACTTTACAGTAACAAAGGCGGGAAGATTATATGAAAATGTGCCTCAATAAAAGGGTGATAAGTTAGAGTGCTGAAGACAATCATAACACTTGGGTTCAGTCAGAGGGAGAGTAGACGTTCACAGGAAGATAAAGCAGATAGTGCTTGAGGGGGTTGAGGGTCTAAATCCTCCAACCAGGGCACTCAGAGGTTGTCAAGGCGACCGGGCGGAAATGTGCACTTGAGAGGCCTGCATGACTTTCCTCCCCCCCAGAAACCCAGCGGTGACCACGCTACGGCCCCAATTATCATAACTATTTGATTAATCACTGTCCCAAGAAAGTACACTGAATCTAAGAGATAAGATAGCGGGGGTGTTTTAGCTAGCTGCGCTAACAGTGCTATCCTGTTACACAGTTCATTAAGTGTAGCTGTGCACAGCACTAACAAGGGGCCTAGCTTCTTCCTGGATCAATCTGCTGCCTCTCTCGCTGCCTGCCAGTCACTGAGCCTGGCCCTGCGATGTCTCACAGAGATTATCTCTAGAGAAGACACCTTTCAGGCAAGGTTACCGGCCTGTTATTTTGATTTGTTTTGATTTGAAACCCTCCAACTGATGATGATGATGGATTCACTCCTGATTATTTTGGCTTTATTAGCAGAGGGCTTAACCTGCACTGTTTACTGTTTTATGAACACGAGGGACTGTAGATCTATATGCATGGGGGAAAGAAATAGTAATCTGTCAATGTGCCCTTGAGCAAGGCACTTAACCTTCATTTGCTCCAGGGGTGCCGTCCTACTATGGCTGACCCTGTAAAACAACACATTTCGCTGCACCTATCTTGTGCATGTAACAATAAAATAAAACATTTTAATGGATAATGGTCAACAAATAAAGCCAAATACCAGGACACTTCACAAGATGGCTACAGTATCCCAGAAAAAGAAAGAGGAGCACTTTTGCAATGATCTTTGAGGTGTATTTAAGGACAAATTATACTAATTACTGTGTTTTCTAGGGAACTGGAGGATTTGGCTGACTGTTTTGAGATTCTTGGTGTTTTATGATATGATGACTGTTTCGATGCTTGGTGTTTTATAGGAGAGCTGGATGCGTTCCACAAGGATGGAGAGCGTCGGATCCACAGCCGGCAGCAGCTCCCTGTGGGAACCACGTGGGGACCTTTCAACGGGAAGATCGAGATGAACATCGATGGCAGCGGCATGGTAGGTCATGCTTTTAACGTCTGTCTCTTTCTTTCACTTATTCTGTCAGAGTCACATTGTTACTGGGGCTGCTCTGGGAACATGATAAAACAGAGAATACCACCAAATTATCTGTCACCCTTTTTCTCAAGACTTTGGTCCATAACCTAACCTTCACTTTGCTAAAAAAAAAAAAAAAGTTTGTGTTTTTAGTTCACCAGTCATCTGTCGTTCTTAGAGGCCTTGCCCGCCAGCCTACTAGCAAGTTCCTTCCACCAATACAATACAGTGAGAGTGAGTGGGTAGGGGTAAAGCCTAGTCAACTTGAAGGAGGAGGCAACCAATTCCCATGACAGTTAGACCCATAGAGTTGACTGTTCAGGGATCAAATTTCCCCCCACAAAAGGCTTTGATGTGCATTCATTTCAACCATTTAATCTGCATATTTTACGACTAAACACTTTAATTGGTAAAAAAGACATTTGAGTCCAGACCCTCGATTCAATGAACTAACGATCCATTATATTTGATGTTGCTATTCTCACCCCAGCTTTACACCAATCAGCTGGCCCCGCTTGTCTTAAGACATCCCAGTGAAGTTCCTCTTTAACGGCTGGAAAATATGTTGACCTGGTGCTCTGGTGAAACGACGAGTTCTCCAGGGTTTTGATATTTCATTTTCATTTGGATTAATTAAGAAAATTCTTATTAAAAATTGTAACCAATCTCACATTCATCCTGTTAAGAAACATAAGGAAAAGTCCACAAGGATTTTAGACTCAGAGGCCCTGCCCGTTCTCGCGGATTTCTTTAACGCTATAACTTTATTAAATCATTCTCTGAGCTGTTTCTGACTGTTTTCTAAGCTCCCCTCACGGTTCTAAAGTCATCAATGGCTTTAAATATTTCATCTAACCATGAAATATGGACTCTTTTCGGGTCCAGGCCTGTTATCCTCAAGCAAAGAGTGATTCTAAGGATGAGCACCTCAAGCCACTACTGTGCATGACATGCAAATATAGTTCTCTTCCATTTTTGCATGAATTTACATGAAAGGTGGGTAGCCAATGTGACAGTCTATTGCCCTCAGAGTGAACAAGTAGTGTCAAATGCATCCTCATATGGTTGAGATGCAGTTATCAGAGTATTTGTACTAAAGGTTTCCTACATTTGTATACTTCATAAAAAGGAAGTTAAGATATAGTTACGCTGCGTGCTGAACTAACTACATTTAAAACTGTTCACATTCTAAGAGACTGAGCTGTTGGACAATATTGTAATGTTCTAGATTGTTAGTTACAGCCCTCTGCCTTCGCCTGAATCCTGAATCCTCCTATCTTCAGGCGTCTAACTGAGCCAGGTGCTAGGCTTCACCTGTAATGGGTTGTGGAGGGGTTACAAAGAATATAACATCTTCTCTCAATTAAAGGTAGAGGAAGAGCTCTCTGGCATATTGCCTTTAAGGATCTCTCCTGTCTGTGTCTATTCTCATGGGTACATATGCTATGCTTCGCTGCTTGCCCTCCTCTCCTCTCTCTTCTCTTAGTCTCAGTCATCTCTCAAATGAGCTGCTGGCTGTTAGCAACTTCACACAATACCTCATTAAAGCCTAGCTGAACTCGAGTAACGTATTTTGGTTTTATTGAGCTGCCTGTTTTACTGTGATACGAACATACTTCATATTCGCCTAACCTATAGATAAACAAGAAAGCTGGCAATKAATTCRCTSCTATTTCCATCAGMGACTCATCTTACASTGCACYGCTTYWWTTACCAACKACCTGGTCYTTAAGSAGTTTTGCTMGTATATATACAGTAGTACTGTAAAAACCCCATTGGCAACTTCCCCAGAAAGGTATTTTAGCTCTTGTTTTCTAGTGAGGGAGGAAAGGGACTTAGTTGTATTCTGCGTCTTAACAATATACTGCCATTTAAAGACAGAAACCAGCTCTAATGTCTCACCCAACCAGAGAAAGCCTTAGGAGGTTAAATAAAATAGGGACTAAGAGAAAAGAGCAATGTGAGGGAGAAAGAAAAGAGAAAGCTGGGTAGTTTTGATGCATGTCAGACCAGCCTCGTGTTCCTCTACAGGGTCAGGAAGGCAGTATAAAGCATTTGAAGGCAGAAATAAACCCTGATTGTTTCATGGGTCTCTACTTCATTCACCCAAGAGGGGCTCTCAGTCATTCTCATGAAGTATGACCTCTAGGGACTATTAAATCTCTTCTCTCTGTGTTAGATTGTGAAACCACAGAGGTGAATGAATTACCCAATGGCATGGCAGCTCTAAGGCATTAACGTCACCTGTCTTTCTCTCTCACACTTTGAAATCCAAGCTGGAAACACGTGACCTTCTTGTGTGATATTGATATGCCCTCGATGGAATCTTGTCTTTCAGACACGTCACTCGCAGACTTCTGTATCTAGATCAAGGCGTCTTCCATGATTGTAGCATACATTCAAACTTAGCTAATACTGTAAGTCATGCGGTCTCACCACTTGAAAAAGTCCCATGATGCAGAGATTCATTGTGATTATTCCATAAAGCTTGCACTTGTGGTGCTGTCCATCATAGTAGTAGCAGAGATTGTCAAGGCTTGCCAGTTGTCATGTGAGTCTGATGATTACACCAATGAGGAGCGTAGTGTTCAGGAGTCAGAGGGTACGACTGGTAACTGCATGCAAACTGTGTTAGCTAGCTGAGCTAAAGCCTAGGATTCAAGATGGAGGAGCTAATGCGATTCTTCAGGTCTCAGGCAAGGTTTCTCATCACCAGTGGTGTAGTGTAGGATAAACATAGTTTATGCACCTTTTTTTATTTTGAGCAAGTGTTTACCCATTTATTGCGAGAAAATTCTTTGGTTACTGGTGTTACTTTATTCACCAGTAACGGCGGTCAGCGTTTACTTTTTTGGGGGGGCTGAACAAAGCTAGATCAGCTTTAATATTGAGGATCGATTTATGGTTCTATGAATTGAATTGTTTGCATCATTTCTAATCCCCACGTTTTTTTGTTTTACACTACCACCTCCCCTGATTGGAGTAAACTAACGGACTACTAGGGCCGGGACGATATCAGTATCGCAATATTTTTTCCATGGCAAAAATGTAAACACAAAGCAGACCTAACTCCTGCTGTGTAAAATGTTGTGTGTTATAGCTGAAAAGAAATCAATGTGACTCTGGATGACAGCATAATGGGGTGGCAGGTAGCCTAGTGGTTAGAGCGTTGGACTGGTGACAGAAAGGTTGCTAGATCAAATCCCTGAGCTGACAAGGTAAAAATCTGTTGTTCTGCCCCTGAACAAGGCAGTTAACCCACTGTTCCTAGGCCGTCATTGAAAATAAGAATTTGTTCTTAACTGACTTGCCTCGTAAAATAATGGTGTCTGTTTCTAACATTAGGGCTGTTTTGTTTTCTTGCCACGATACTTACGAGTATAGCGATACTGGTATCATCCCGGCCCTACAACTTACAGCTATTTTCACTCATATGTACAGTACATGTAGTCAAATAATTATGCATATATTCCAAATTTCCCATTGGCTGATCAGGGTTTTTCAGATCCCCTAACAATACAGTTTGCAGTTCTAGCTGAACCCTGATATAAAAGAGAGCTACCTACCTTTTTTTTTTACCACTACATCATGTCAGCTTGGGTTATCCAACCACATCCATTCCATAGTCTGGTGAGAGGTGGTGAGTCTGTAGTGCTGGTCCCCAGAGCCAGACAGAGGCAGCAGCCAGAGGGACCGGGCGGTCCCATCTACTGTGGCTCTCGGTAAGTCTACTGTGGGTCTCTATAGGTGTACTGTGGGTCTGCTGTGGCTCTCAGTGGGTCTACTGTGGGTCTGATATGGGTCTCTATGGGTCTACTTTGGGTCTCTATGGGTCTACTGTGGGTCTGAGGTGGGTCTCTGTGGGTCTACTGTGGGTCTACTGTGATCTCTACGAGTCCACTGTGGCTCTCTATGGGTCTACTGTGGGTCTGATGTGGGTCTCAGCGGTCTACTGTGGGTCTCTTACCCGTGTTTTTATATGGGGTCTACTGTGGCTCTATATGTCTACTCCGTGGCCGTCTACTGGGGTCTTACTGTGATCTCTATGGGTCACTGTGGTCTATGTGGCTCTCTAGTGTGCACTGTGGGTCTGATGTGGGTCTCAGATGGTCTTCTGTGGGTCTCTGTGGGTCTCTATAGGTGTACTGTGGGTCTGTTGTGACTCTCTATGGGTCTACTGTGGGTCTACTGTGGCTCTCTATGGGTCTACAGTAGTTCTCTATCGGTCTCAGTGTGTCTGCTGTGGGTCTCTGTGGCTCTCTATGGGTCTACTGCGGGTCTGCTGGGCTATCCCTTT
>NW_019943995.1:17373-22978 GCF_002910315.2 Salvelinus sp. IW2-2015 | reverse complement strand
AGCGTCTTTCTGTGGGTCTCTGTGGGTCTCTATAGTGTACTGTGGTATGTTGTGACTCTCTATGGGCTACTGTGGCTCTCATGGGTCTACTGTGGGTCGCTATGGGTCTACGGTCTACTGTGGTCTACTGTGGTCTCTATGGTCTACTGTGGTCTACTGTGACTCTCTATGGGTCTACTGTGGGCTGTATGGGTCTATTGTGGTCTCTGTGGGTCTAATGTGGCTCTACTGTGGATCTCTATGGGTCTACTGTGTCTCTCTGTGGGTCTACTGTTACCTTTATGGTCTACTGTGGGTCTACTGTGGGTCTACTGTGATCTTTATGGGTCTATCGTGGGTCTGCTGTGCTCTCTATGGTCTTACTGTGGTCTACTGTGGCTCTCTAGGGTCTACTGTGGGTCTGATGGGTCTCAGAGGTCTGTTGTGGTCTCTATATGTGTACTGTGGGTCTGTGTGGACTCTCTATGTGTCTACTGTGGCTCTGCTGGTCTTATGGGTCACGTGGCTCTATGGGTCTACTGTGGGTCTACTGTGGTCTCTATGGGTCTACTGTGGCTCTCTATGGGTCTACTGTGGCTCTCTATGGGTCTACTGTGGGTCTACTGTGGCTCTTTATGGGTCTACTCTGGGCTCTATGGGTCTATTGTGGTCTCTGTGGGTCTACTGTGGCTCTCTATGGTCTACTGTGGGTCTCTATGGGTCTACTGTGGTCTACTGTGGGTCTACTGTTATCTCTAGGGTCTTCTTGGTCTACTGTGTCTACTGTGCTCTCATGGGTCTACTCGGGTCTGATGTGGGTCTCTATAGTGTACTGTGGGTCTATTGTGACTCTCTATGGGTCTACTGTGGCCTGTTGTTGGTCTCTGTGGGTCTACTGTGGCTCTATGGGTCTACGTGGTCTACTGTGGGTCTTCTGAGTTTTTTATGGTCTACTGTGCTCTATATGGGTCTACTGTGGTCTACTGTGGGTCTACTGTGATCTCTATGGGTCTACTGTGGGTCTACTGTGGCTCTCTATGGGTCTACTGTGGTTGATGTGGGTCTCAGATGGTCTTCTGTGGGTCTCTGTGTCTCTATAGTGTACTGTGGGTCTGTTGTGACTCTCTATGGGTCTACTGTGGTCTACTGTGGCTCTCTATGGGTCTACAGTAGTTCTCTATCGGTCTCAGTGTGTCTGCTGTGGGTCTCTGGCTCTCTATGGGTCTACTGCGGGTCTGCTGTGGCTAGTGGGGTCTACTGTGGGTCTACTGTGGGTCTGATGTGGGTCTCAGAGGGTTCTGTGGTATCTATAGGTGTACTGTGGTCTTTGTGACTCTATGGTCTACTGTGGGTCTCTATGGGTCTACTGTGGCTCTGTGTTGGTCTCTTGGGTCTACTGTGGCTCTACAGGTCTACTGTGGTCTACTGTAGTTCTCTATGGGTCTACTGTGGCTCTATATGGGTCTACTGTGGCTCTCTGTGGCTCTCTGTGGGTCTACTGTGTTTTCTATCGGTCTTAGTGTGTCTGCTGTGGGTCTCTATGGTCTACTGTGGGTCTCTAGGGTCTACTGTTGGTCTCTTTGGGTCTACTGTGGCTCTGTGGTGGGTCTCTATGGCCTACTGGGGCTCTCTATTGTCTAATGTGGGTCTCCATGGGTATACTGTGGATCTCAGTGGGTCTACTGTGCTCTGCTGTGGCTCTATGGGTCTACTGTGCTCTTTTGGGTCTACTGGGTCTGCAGTGCTCTCTATGGTCTACTGTGGCTCTCTATGGGTCTACTGTGGGTCTGATGTGGGTTCAGAGGGTCTTCTGTGGTCTCTGTGGTCTCTATAGGGTACTGTAGGTCTGTGACTCTCTATGGTCTACTGGGTCTCATGGTCTACTGTGGGTCGCTATGGGTCTACTGTGGTCTACTGTGGGTCTACTGTGAGTCTCTATGGGTACTGTGTCTACTGTGACTCTCTATGGGTCTACTGTGGGTCTGTATGGGTCTATTGTGGGTCTCTGTGGGTCTAATGTGGCTCTACTGTGGATCTCTATGGGTCTACTGTGTCTCTCTGTGGGTCTACTGTTACCTTTATGGGTCTACTGTGGGTCTACTGTGGGTCTACTGTGATCTTTATGGTTACTGTGGTCTGCTGTGCTCTCTATGGGCTACTGTGGTCTACTGTGGCTCTCTATGGGTCTACTGGGTCTATGTGGTCTCAGAGGTCTTGTGGTCTCATATGTGTACTGTGGGTCTGTTGTGACTCTCTATGTGTCTACTGTGCTCTGCTGTGGTCTCTATGGTCTACTGTGGCTCTATGGGTCTTACTGTGGTCTACTGTGGTTCTCTATGGGTCTACTGTGGCTCTCTATGGGTCTACTGTGCTCTCTATGGTCTACTGTGGGTCTACTGTGCTCTTTATGGGTCTACTCTGGGTCTCTAGGTCTATTGTGGGTCTCTGTGGTCTACTGTGGTCACTCGTCTATATGGGTCTACTGTGGTCTCTATGGTCTACTGTGGGTCTACTGTGGTCTACTGTGATCTCTAGGGTCTCTGTGGGTCTACTGTGGGTCTACTGTGGCTCTCTATGGGTCTACTCTGGGTCTGATGGGTCTCTATAGGTGTACTGTGGGTCTATTGTGACTCTCTATGGTCTACTGTGGCTCTGTTGTTGGTCTCTGTGGGTCTACTGTGGCTCAGGGTCTACTGTGGGTCTACGTGGTCTTCTGTAGTTTTTTATGGTTACTGTGGCTCTATATGGTCTACTGTGGTCTGATGTGGTCTCAGATTGTCTTCTGTGGGTCTCTTGGGTCTCATAGGTGTACTGTGGGTCTGTTGTGACTCTCTATGGGTCTACTGTGGGTCTACTGTGCTCTCTATGGGTCTACAGTAGTTCTCTATCGGTCTCAGTGTGTCTGCGTGTGGTCTCTGTGGCTCTATGGGCTACTGCGGGTCTGCTGTGGCTATCTGGGGTCTACTGTGGGTCTACTGTGGGTCTGAGTGGGTCTCAGAGGTTTTCTGTGGGTATCTATAGGGATTGTGGGTCTGTTGTGACTCTATGGGTCTACTGTGGGTCTCTATGGGTCTACTGTGGCTCTGTTGTTGGTCTCTGTGGGTCTACTGGCTCTACAGGTCTACTGTGGGTCTACTGTAGTTCTCTATGGGTCTACTGGGCTCTATATGGGCTACTGTGGCTCTCTGTGGCTCTCTGTGGGTCTACTGTGGTTTTCTATCGGTCTTAGTGTGTCTGCTGTGGGTCTCTATGGGTCTACTGTGGGTCTGCAGTGGCTCTCTATGGGTCTACTGTGCTCTCTATGGGTCTACTGTGGGTCTGATGTGGGTCTCAGAGGGTCTTCTGTGGGTCTCTGTGGTCTCTATAGGTGTACTGTAGTCTGTTAATGTGGGTCTACTGTGGGTCTACTGTGGGTCTGATGTGGGTCTCAGAGGGTTTTCTGTGGGTATCTATAGGTGTACTGTGGGTCTGTTGTGACTCTATGGGTCTACTGTGGGTCTCTATGGGTCTACTGTGGCTCTGTTGTTGGTCTCTGTGGGTCTACTGTGGCTCTACAGGTCTACTGTGGGTCTACTGTAGTTCTCTATGGGTCTACTGTGGCTCTATATGGGTCTACTGTGGCTCTCTGTGGCTCTCTGTGGGTCTACTGTGGTTTTCTATCGGTCTTAGTGTGTCTGCTGTGGGTCTCTATGGGTCTACTGTGGGTCTCTATGGGTCTACTGTTGGTCTCTATGGGTCTACTGTGGCTCTGTGGTGGGTCTCTATGGGCCTACTGGGGCTCTCTATGTGTCTAATGTGGGTCTCCATGGGTATACTGTGGATCTCAGTGGGTCTACTGTGGCTCTGCTGTGGGTCTCTATGGGTCTACTGTGGCTCTCTTTGGGTCTACTGTGGGTCTGCAGTGGCTCTCTATGGGTCTACTGTGGCTCTCTATGGGTCTACTGTGGGTCTGATGTGGGTCTCAGAGGGTCTTCTGTGGGTCTCTGTGGGTCTCTATAGGTGTACTGTAGGTCTGTTGTTACTCTCTATGGGTCTACTGTGGGTCTCTATGGGTCTACTGTGGCTCTGTTGTTGGTCTCTGTGGGTCTACTGTGGAGTCTCTATGGGTCTACTGTGGTCTACTGTGACTCTCTATGGGTCTACTTGTGGTCTGTATGGTCTATTGTGGGTCTCTTGTGGGTCCTAATGTGCTCTACTGTGGATCTCTATGGGTCTACTGTGTTCTCTGTGGGTCTAACTGTTACCTTTATGGTCTACTGTGGTCTACTGTGGGTCTACTGTGATCTTTATGGTCTACTGTGGGTCTGCTGTGGTCTCTATGGGTCTACTGTGGGCTACTGTGGCTCTCATGGTCTACTGTGGGTCTGCTGTGGGTCTCAGAGGTCTGTGTGGGTCTCTATATGTGTCTTGTGGTCTGTTGTGACTCTCTATGTCTACTGTGGCTCTGCTGTGGTCTCTATGGTCTACTGTGGCTTCTTGGGTCTTACTGTGGGTCTACTTGGTTCTTATGGGTCTATGTGGTCTATGGTTACTGTGCTCTCTATTGGGTCTACTGTGGGTCTGGTCTTATGGGTCTACTCTGGGTCTCTAATGGTCTATGTGGGTCTCTGTGGGTTACTGTGGCTTCTATGGGTCTACTGTGGGTCTCTATGGGTCTACTGTGGGTCTACTGTGGGTCTGACTGTGATCTCTATGGGTCTTCTGTGGGTCTACTGTGGGTCTACTGTGGCTCTCTATGGGTCTACTCTGGGTCTGATGTGGGTCTCTATAGGTGTATGTGGGTCTATTGTGACTCTCTAGGGTCTACTGTGGCTCTGTTGTTGGTCTCTGTGGGTCTACTGTGGCTCTATGGGTCTACTGTGGGTCTACTGTGGGTCTTCTGGTAGTTTTTTATGGGTTTACTGTGGGTCTATATCTCTATGGTGTGCTACTGTGGCTCTATGGACATGTGGTCTAGATTGGGTCTCAGTGTGGGGTTCTGTGGTCTCTATAGGTGTACTGTGGGTCTGTTGTGACTCCTCTATGGGTCTACTGGGGTCTACTGTGGTCTCTATGGGTCTACAGTAGTTCTCTATCGGTCTCAGTGTGTCTGCTGTGGGTCTCTGTGGCTCTCTATGGGTCTACTGCGGGTCTGCTGTGGCTATCTGTGGGTCTACTGTGGGTCACTGTGGGTCTGATGTGGTCTCAGAGGTTTTCTGTGGTATTATAGGTGTACTGTGGGTCTGTGTGATCTATGGTCTACTGTTGGGTCTCTTGGTCTACTGTGGCTCTGTTGTTGGTCTCTGTGGGTCTACTGTGGCTCTACAGGTCTACTGTGGGTCTACTGTAGTTCTCCTATGGGTCTACTGTGGCTCTATATGGGTCTACTGTGGGCTCTCTGTGGCTCTCTTGGGTCTACTGTGGTTTTCTCAGCGGTCTTAGTGTGCTCTGTTCTCGGTGTGTCTCTATGGGTCTACTGCTCAGTGGGCCGGTATGGCTCTGGCTTAATGTGGGTCTCCATGGGTACTGGACATGGGTCTATGTACTGTGGCTCTCTATGGGTCTATAGGTCTGTGGGTCTGATGTGGGTCTCAGAGGGTCTTCTGTGGGTCTCTGTGGGTCTCTATAGGTGATGTAGGTCTGTTGG
>NW_019943995.1:11314-12185 GCF_002910315.2 Salvelinus sp. IW2-2015 | reverse complement strand
CTGTGGCTCTATGGGTCTACTGTGGGTCTACTGTGGGTCTACTGTAGTTCTCTATGTGTCTACTTTGGCTCTATATGGGTCTACTGTGGGTCTACTGTGGCTCTCTGTGGGTCTACTGTGGGTCTACTGTGATCTCTATGGGTCCACTGTGGCTCTCTATGGGTCTACTGTGGGTCTGATGTGGGTCTCAGAGGGTCTTCTGTGGGTCTCTGTGGGTCTCTATAGGTGTACTGTGGGTCTGGTGTTACTCTCTATGGGTCTACTGTGGGTCTCTATGGGTCTACTGTGGCTCTGTTGTTGGTCTCTGTGGGTCTACTGTGGCTCTATGGGTCTATTGTGGGTCTACTGTGGGTCTACTGTGGGTCTACTGTAGTTCTCTATGGGTCTACTGTGGCTCTATATGGGTCTACTGTGGCTCTCTGTGGGTCTACTGTGGGTCTACTGTGATCTCTATGGGTCTACTGTGGCTCTCTATGGGTCTTCTGTGGGTCTACTGTGGCTCTCTATGGGTCTACAGTGGTTCTCTATCGGTCTCAGTGTGTCTGCTGTGGGTCTCTTTGGCTCTCTATGGGTCTACGGTGGGTCTCTATGGATCTACTGTGGCTCTGCGGTGTGTCTCTATGGGTCTATTGTTGGTCTCTATGGGTCTACCGTGGCTTTGCGGTGGGTCTCTATGGGTCTACTGTGGCTCTCTATGGGTCTAATGTGGGTCTCTATGGGTATACTGTGGATCTCAGTGTGTCTACTGTGGCTCTGCTGTGCGTCTCTATGGGTCTACTATGGCTCTATGGGTCTACTGTGAGTCTACTGTGATCTCTATGGGTCTACTGTGGGTCTCTATGGGTCTACTGTGGGTCTGTTGTTGGTCTCT
>NW_019943995.1:0-10324 GCF_002910315.2 Salvelinus sp. IW2-2015 | reverse complement strand
GCTCTCTATGGGTCTACTGTGGCTCTCTATGGGTCTACTGTGGCACTCTATGGGTCTACTGTGGGTCTCTATGGGTCTACTGTGGGTCTACTGTGTCTTTCTATGGGTCTACTGTGGCTCTCTATTGGTCTCCTACGGGTCTACTGTGGGTCTCTATGGCTAGGGAGTGATGGATGATGCTGTGGGAGAACAGTGGTGCATTACAGTTGTCCAGCAGGACTAGCAGACAAGAGGAAAGAGAGAGAGAAAAACCTGTGTGGAAGAGCCTGACAGGAAATCTGGACATCTGTAGGACAGAGATAGGGTCACATCTCCAGCCTTTATCAAAGAGGAAAGCAGATTTCACATCTGATGGAAGACCGTGGCAGCAGCCCCAGGCCGCAGGGGTGCTGAGTTTGTTGTGAGGTAATGTAGCTATCCACACACAGCCTGCTGCTGCTACAGGGACCTGTTAACAGACACATACACCTATGATTAGACACTCCAACCAAAGTTGTACTTCATGCTTTATCGGTGTTAGATGATCACACTAGGTCTAAATGTCCGTCCCTTTTTCCTAATTTATATTGTCTTCAAAGAAAGAAAAATAAGTGGTACGTCAATCACGGAATACGTTGAACTGATTTCAGGTTCTCAGTGCGTTGTATCAACCATAGAAATAGAATGTTCTTTCAATAAAGTAATTTATCCCAGAAGAACTCAGGGACTGAAGTCCAAACAAAGTAATGGCCTAGGGTTGGAGTATTGTATAGTGTGTGAAGGGAGAGAAGAGAGAGAGAGGGAGAGGGAGAGAGCCCAGAGAGAGAGAGGGAGAGGGCCCAGAGAGAGAGAGGGAGAGAGACCAGAGAGAGAGAGAGAGAGAAACCATTGAGCGAGAGCCCAGACAGAAATAGAAAGTGAGCTGCCCAAAGCTGCAACCCCAGCTTGTCAGTACCCTGTTTGGTTGTGTTCTGTTCTGCCCAGGGTTGGGCAGGGTTCTCCTCTCTGACTGATGGAGCTGCCAGCGCTCAGCCTCATCCTTCAATTCTCTCACTTCTTCCCCTGATCAATCAGACTATTAAACTCCAATTACACCAGCCAGCCCCGCCACACAACCAGGTGAGCGACAAGCACATTCAGCCAGCCCAGCCCAGACACGCACGGCCCAACCAGCCAACACTCCCAAATTAACCCAAATGAATAGTGACACTGAGACAGAAATGTCTGCAATCGAGGGCTAAATGACATGTCTGTGTCGAAGCTATTGAGTAGCAGGTGTCTTAAAAGTAGTAATTACACAAAGCGGGATGTGAAAAAGGCCCACGGCTGGGCCAGAGTAGGCCCCAGTGTGGTGGTTAGCTGGGGTCTGTCTCTAGGTGTTGATAATTGATTCAGGCTAATAATAAGCTGCAGATTTGAAGGCCTGTCTGTTCTAGATGCGTGTTGCTGAGGCTGGAGCCTCCTGCTCTATGCTCATAATGCTCATTATAAAGGTCTATTGTAAGGCCTGGTTTCAGTGACTGCTGATCTTTTTACTTTAGCCCACAGTTGGTAGTGATACAAAGATATTTAGGGCAGTGTACGTATTGAGGTCAACCCCTAAAACAGACAACAGACAACAGGAGGCAGGTGAGTTTATATCATTATTGGTCACATCCTGGGAACCCTACATTTGTTTTTGTTGTTCCTTATATATCAGAAGGAAATTAAAAAGAACAAGAGACAATGTTTTTGTATATTGTAGGCTGTATTGTCTGTGATATATCATCCGGTGTGATGTGTTTCTGAGCGGAGAGACAGGAAGCCACATCAGGGAAGCAGCTGGCAGTGGAAATGTTGTCGCATGTGAAGCAAAGGGCAGAGACAAACACTGTGTCATGTTCTTAACAATGTGTGTGTTCACATTAAGATATTGTTTTAGTTTCACAGTTCTTAAAAATAAATTCTACATTTCGATCATGAATTTTGTCAGAAATATGTGTATTATATATTGCAACCATGTGATTGAGGCTAGCTGCTACAGTATTCTTTATCATCTGTAGTATTATGTGTGTTTTCTGAGAAGAGTAGACTCTCCTTTTGGTTGTGAACAGAGAGTCTTACCTAGAGAGTGGAGACAAAAAGGGAAATGACAAGATACTGTCCTAATTTGCAGCTGGGAGAGAGGTGGTGTCTGTCAGACCCAAGAGGGGTTTTATAGTGTCATTTAGAACAAGGTGAGAAATGAGGTCCTGCCGTCCATGCTCCAAAAAAAGCACCAGAAATTATTCAAGCCATCACTCAGACATTTATCTCCTCCCGGTTCCCACCCTCTCCCGTCAATATGTTTATTGTTAGCTACCCCCTAAACTTGAACAAGTGGTGGCGCGGATTTTTCTGCTCCGAAATTATATTTTTCTTCTTGTCATTGCTTCATTAATCAAGAGAAGGCATTCTGAAAAATGTTTTGTTTTGGAGGCTGCAATCTATTTTTTGTGTGTGTGTGTGTTGTTGTTAATCTGCGCCCGTGGCAGGTTTCCCCTTCGAAACGCAGCGCTAAGCAGCGGTATCGCAGGCCTATTGTTGTAGCCTCTGTCATAGCAAGGAGAGCCTGATGCAGGCCTGGGCTTGCCTGATAAGGAAAGAGGATTCAACATGGCTGGAAAGGAGAATCAGTGGGACTTGAGAGTGGAGTACGGATGGGGCAGACGCGCACACTGACGTCCGCGCGCATGCGGGTGTGCGCCCACACACATGTACWCGCGTGCARACAAACGCATACACACACTCACACGTAAGCATGCACACACATGCAAGCACACAAATCATCATCATCATCACACTGGCACATGCCCAGGCAATTATTTACAGTACAACATCCAATTACATATGCAAGAAGACACCCCATGAGATAGTAGTTGCAGTACACCACCTCTCTGCTACTGCTTACTGGCAACACACTGGCTGCCACAGCACCAAACAGCACACTAAGAAGTAACCAAAAAACAACAATGTATTTGATTTCTTGTATTTTGTATATAAAGTCGACCTATCCTTTCTGTCTGAAAGTAATACCCTCTTGGATGTGGTTGGTAAAACCAGACAATTATCTGCACTAACCGGATTTGAATTTCTATGTTGGACACACAAATYATTTTGGCARAAAGWATGTGGCTCCATCTAATGAAATAATGGCCCRAAATTTTAGGCTGGGAACCAATTTGTGATTGCATGCATCAATTATTTCTTGGGCTTAAACCAATATTAAGACTGGGGTCTCTTCAGATGGGTAAAATGGTAATTATCTGGCGGTCTCTCTGACATTCACTGCGCCCCACATTTCTATCAACACTATTATTGACCAGCACACACATTAAAGAGTTCACGTTATACCGCATTCTTTTGATAAAGAAAACACYTATTCCTCTGAATTCATCCCTCTSTCAGTCTAAACCATCAGCTCGATGACAAAGATCTGACAACAACGCTTGGTTGGCATACTTGTGAGTCGAATGGAGACTAGGGTTATGACCTGTGTCAGAGGGGTGTGTCCAGGCCCCGGGGCCATTGTTTGGTGTCTTTCTAAGCTCCTTTCTATGGCTCCTCTCTCTGTGCTCTGCTGGGATCCATCCTGTGGCCATGCCGCCATGCCGTGGTGTATTAGCTGTGAAGGGCTCAGTGCTGCTCAGTGCTACTGGGGTTGGGGCTGTTGGGGCTGAGCTKCACTGTTTGAGATAATGCATGGTTGACTTGATCTACAAGTGAACCTGACATTCTCCTGTCCTTACATCACCACAAACAGATATGGCTGGTCCCCAGATAAGGAAGGCAGAATTCACTGACTTGCTTTGTGCCTTGCAGCCCTGCTGTGATGGCTACATAGTTTACTCAATCTCACTATACATACAGGGAATGGATCTGTACACTAAATGTTACAGTGAGAACGGACGCTTTTTATGTTGAGTTGGGGCTTCAAATAGATACGCCAATTGAGAGAGAGAGAGAGAGAGAACATACACTGAGTGTACAAAACATTAGGAACAGCTCTTTCCATGGCATAAACTGACCAGGTGAATCCAGGTGAAAGCTATGATCCCTTATTGATGTCACTTGTTAAATCCACTTCAATCAGTGTAGATGAAGGGGAGGAGACAGGTTAAAGAAGGATTTTTAGCCTTGAGACAATTGAGACATGGATTGTGTGTGTTCAATTCAGAATGTGAATGGACAAGACAGAAGATTTAAGTGCCTTTGAACGGGGTATGGTAGTAGGTGCCAGGTTCACCGGTTTGAGTGTGTCAAGAACTGCAATGCTGCTGGGTTTTTCATGCTCAACAGTTTCCCGTGTGTATCAAGAATGATCCACCACCCAAATGACATCCAGCCACCTTGACACAACTGTTTCAAGCACTGGAGTCAACATGGGCCAACATCCCTGTGGAACGCTTTCGACACCTTGTAGTGTCCATGCCCCGACGAATTGAGGCTGTTCTGAGGGCAATAGGGAGTGCAACTCAATGTTAGGACGGTGTTCTTAATGTTTTGTGCAGTCTGTGTATAACATGCAGTACAGACGTGTAGAATGCTTGTGGTCCTCAATAAACATAAACATAACAATAAACATAATCCTCAATAAACATAATTCGACACCTGATATAAACATGAACATTCAGGACCATTTGATTCATTCGGCAAGATATATTGCATACTGTAAAAGAAGGAAATGTGTGAAATATTAACTTGATCTAAATCGTTTGAAGCGAGGTACACTGTGTCTACAACACATCATAACCCAACAAGTACCCAATCTAGCGGAAACATTCATTAACATTCCTAAACCTTTGAGAAAAGTCATAGTGTGCAACTTAGAAAAGTCAATGTGAGCGTCTAAGTCAAACGAAAGAGTATATATCCATTAACATACACAACAGACCTCCATTGCAGTTGGGGGAAAACAGAAAAGTGAAAAGAAGTTGAGTGGTGCCAGCTGCTTTGCCATCTGTCTCTGTCATGGCAGTACTTGTGATATGTTGAAACAACTTCCCTGAGAAGTGCTCCAGATAATCCCTGATTGTTTCCATTTGCAAACTCCTGATAGTGTTCTACATTACAGTGGGGACTAAAGTTATTTATGGTGCTGGTTAAACTTTTAGAGGACTGACCATTCCCTTCAGCAGTCAACACACACGCACGCACGCACGCACGCACGCACGCACGCACGCACGCACACACACACACACACACACACACACACACACACACACACACATACTCTGTCTCGTCTATAATTACCTAAAACATATGTTACAGTACTTCATCATCCTTATCATAATGTTATCAGTATTGTGAAGAACTTTCAGTCCTAGACAACTATGTTGCTCATCCCACTAGAATGCATCATTACGTGCAGGCCCCATGGTCTGCTGGTCTACAGTAGGTACATGTATGCAACCCTGGAGACCGGGGTTCAATCCCCGTCTTCCCACTTTGTCTCCTCTTAATCTGTCTTCCCCGCCGTTTCTAATCTGTCTGAATAAAGCAAAAATGCATAAGTAATTTATCTTTAAGAAAGCATCATAACATGTAGGCTGATTGATGTTTTCAGGACCCTTTGATGCCATGCCATTGATGACATCCATTATTTATAGCATGCTGCCACCACAGCACATCTCCCCACACGTAAACCAGGCCACTCTAAGACACACTCTGAAATTGCACCTTATTCCCTATATAGTGCACTACATGGGCCCTGGTGAAAAGTAGTGCACTATATAAGGAATGCATAGGGTGCCATTTAGGACTTAGACTAAGTCTCTACGTGGGGTTAGGCTGGGCTGCTGTGTTCTCTTTCCTTTTGGTTGCGCTGGTGGAGGGGTCGAGGAACACAGTGGAGGCTTTGCTTGCTTCACCTCCTCCAGCGAGGGCGAGTCCCTGCTGCCGGCCTCTGATAAGTCCGCCCTGTCCCGGCCTCCAGCCCCAATCCAGCCCCCCAGTACTCCAGCCCCCCAGCCTTGCTAGCCTGGCTTGGGGCCCACCAAAGCCCAAAGACAAAACCCTGTCAAATGACTCCAGATGGATGAACAGCAGAAAATGAAAGTATTCCGTGAAGAATGCTGATTTGGTCGGTGGTCACATGGGTCTTCTATCAGCGGAGGCTTTGAGATAAAGAACCCAGATAAGACCAGAGGAGAGGAGGCCTGGACAGTGTCGGCTTCACAGGCCTGGTGGTCCAGCACATAGCAGTGTGTGTGMGTGTMTMTYTYTYTYTGTGTGTGRGKAWYTGRGTMTMTGTGTGTGTGTTTATGAGGCTGTCAAAACAGGAATATTACACCACAGGGTCGTCAGGAAACTAATTGGGTAACAAAGACCATTTCCCGTCCTGGAACCCCATCTTTTAACAGTCCGTGTGCTGAGACTGTGATAAGGGAGTTCACGTCTAATACATTTAGTGGGGGCAAGTTCACCAACTTTATCTTATTTACTTACCTCAGTGTAAATATGGCCGGTCTTTAAAGGGGATTTATTAAGACCCCCATTTCTCTAAAGTGCACGCGAGAATCAAACTGTTTCTGTGTCATAGGTATACAATCAAATAAGTATGCAAATATCAGTAGGTAAAGATTTTTCTGCAGTTCAGGGATGGCCAAGAGGGTTGCGCAAAATAGCTTCCTTAAATATAATGCCACGTAGATGCTTTTTTTTATTGCATCGTGATTTCTGACTTCACAGAGAAGAAATAAGAGTTCAAAGGAACGTATTAAAATCCAAGGCTGTACCTTAAAGGGGCATTGAGGTTTATCAGGGTTTTATTCAAGCATCATCTTGCCTTGAATGTGATTGTTTGTCTTCACTGACTTATGACTGCTCCTAGGTCTGTGTTTATGTGTGGAGGGATAGCTTGTGACCTTAATGGCTGATAGACTTTGTCTCTTCATGTCTTCTTTGAAGAAAGGCCCCTCCGTATGTTTATTCCTGTGTGTTTAAAGTGGAGCTGTCCGGAGTATGAGCCACCTGGCTGGTTCAGTGACCCTGGGGGAACAGTAATGTACCATACAGGTGAACACATCGCTGGCTGTCGCTTCTCTATTCTGTGCTCACATAGTTTCTCATGGCTCCAGGAGCCGAGCCTTAAGTTACATGTAAAGATCAAACAAGTCCACAATTTAATTCAAATAGCGAGAACTGAGGCGTTCAATGTTATTTCTCTGACCGAAGCCAAACAGTAGGAAGACGTGTATGTACAGGATGTGTACCTCCTAGTCATTATTAAGTAGTGAAGCATGCATTACAAATTCTACTTTCTCTTTCTTTCTTCCCTACTTCAAAAAATGATACATAGGCTACACATTATATTCTGTATCTGCAACTTGCAGTTCATGGATTAACATGAATTTGAATGAAATGTCCACTTCAGCCAAACAACTGGTTGGCGAACAGGGACAATAGACCAGAACATGTCAAAGGCCCGTAGTTTGTCTGTTGCATTAAGGAGGAGATGATTATATATTGCATTGCTGATGTGGTTTAGTTATTTTTATACTTTTTAAATTGTCATTTAAACATATTGTTTATCAAACCTCGCATATCTACTTCCTCACATAACTCCTCCCATTCAGAGAGAGAGAGAGAGAGAGAGAGAGAGAGAGAGAGAGAGAGAGAGAGAGAGAGAGAGAGAGAGAGAGAGAGAGAGAGAGAGAGAGAGAGAGAGAGAGAGAGAGAGAGAGAGAGAGAGAGAGAGAGAGAGAGAGAGAGAGAGAGAGAGAGAGGACTTGTCTGGAGGGCAGGTAGATCTTACACTACACTGGATGYGTTTGGAGTTGGAGCAGCTCTTACTGCCTGGAGGTTTGGGAGAATGGAGGATGCTTGGAACTCATTGCTTTCCCTCATTCACTCCTTTTTTCTGACTCTGTCTTTCTCTGCCTCCCTGTCTTACTCCATATGTGGCTTTAGGTATGTAGTATTGTAATGATCAATCAACATACACTCAATGTGGTGTAAAGACTCAAGGTCACTTATTGTCCATATGTGGTTACAATCAYGAACAGATAGATACATTCAAATAGGTAAGAACAGATAGGATGTCATTTAATTGATCAAATACTGTATGTATATTTCCCACGGCTGCCATGATCTACAAACTAAAGGCACAGCAATGGGTAGCTGTCATTATAGCAACAACAACTAAAGGCAGAGTGATTGGTGTCCTTTTAAAGATTCCAGGAACAGCAGTGACTCTCAATTTAATCGATTTAAAACGAAAAGTCAATTTAACAAAGTTGAAAAGAGAAAGATGTGTGTGTGGGGGGGGGGTAGAAAAGAAAAAAGCATTKTTTTGCACTCAAGCAGTAAACTAACTGCAGCACAGAGCGAGRGCAGGGAGAGAGAAGATTTCTGCCGAATTATCTCCCACCTCACATTTGCTCTTAGGCAAGCAGTTTAAAAGCCAAGCGATTGAGCCAGTGATCCAATTTGAAATGCAGAAATGATTAGAGCAGCTTGCCTCATTTCATATCGAAATGCTCTGATTTATGACAGGGCAGCAGCCAAGATCTATCTCTACAGGGAATTAGTGTCGAATTTTTGCATATTTCTGTTATTTAGTCTCCCAATAGCAGATGCTACTGTAGGGAGAGAGAGAGAAACAGAAAGCTATATGAAGGTACTGTATATTTTATTTGGGCAGATGTAACTATACTACCGTTAAAAGATGGAGAGAATGGCTTGAAATGAGACCTGAGAAATGGATGCATTGGAAGCATTTCCCAGTTCATGTGGGATGTTGACAGATAATTGTGTTTTTTCGGGGGTTATATTAAAGGAAAATATACATAAATATCCATATTCTGAATATAAGCTTTCTATACATGCATAGAAACTTGGAGATGGATTGAAAGAGAAAGGGTCTTGGCCATTTATTCGACAGAAAGACCCTGGCAAGTCATCCGTCCTTGAGGCTAAAGAAATATTKATACGGGAATGAGATAACGAGGGCTAGAGGAAAATCTCCTCTAATGAAATTTCCAGTTGACCACATGCAATTTGTTTCATCGTGGTGAACAACTAATTGCAATGGACGTTATCAAGGTGTGTGCTGTAGTATGCTGTAAACAGGTGCAAATCCTTTATCCCTATATACCTCCACCGTAGTAACATATAATATAGAAACTTGACATAACACATCCATAAGCTTTTCTGCCCTTCTTTTTTCATATAAAGGGCTAACCCGAGTCTTATATGGACATGACACATCAATACTATTAGTGTCATGTTGTTAAAATATGAACGCTGGGTCAAGCGCTGTGTGTGGGAGTGAAACACACAGAGAGATGAACTGAGGAAAGGAACCTGCTGCTTCTTTTACTATTTACAATGTTTTTCACTGAAGAATAAAAAACTATATTTATACTGGACTTAAGGACTAGTTTCATTTAAGAAACGGAATAAATATTATTGAAATATAAAAAACGGAAATGTGTATTTTCGAAGTAAAATGCTATAAATAAATATTTGCATTTGTATTATGATTAAGAACACATTTAGTCTTTCATACTCTACGTGTTTTTAATATCCATGGCTACTGAATATACAGTGGACCTTTGAAGCAAAACAACAAGTAGAATATACTGTAAAGATGCTCAGACTAAAACTGGGTTTGATTTCTCTGCAGTTGGGGATCAGGACAGATACAGTACTACATTTGTGACCTTGGTAGAAAAAAAACGAAGGGAAAAAAGATGAGGAAAGAATCATTCCCACCAAGGATTGATATCGATTTCCCCTGGCCTGACCGTGAAGCGGGTTAAGAGTTGCCCAGTGGTGGTGAAATGGTCAGTGGTGATATCATTAGCTTGTTTACACAGGAAACCAGTGAGTTAGGAGGAAGCTGAGTGTCACGAGCCACTTTCTTCCTCACCTCCTTCAGCTGATCTGAGGATCATGGTATCAAGGAGGGATTAGTAGCGACTTGGGATTTGTGTGATTGGTTAATTTATTGCGGTGATGGCAGGTCTTTCATCTATGGCAACATTTAATCAGCCCAGCCACAGAGGCTATTACAGGTTAGCTCCTTTCTGGWGTCAGTCCGGCACTGCCATCAYCTCCATCACAATTCCCCTGAAAATTCCAAATTATCTGGAACAGGCTTTAGCTTCTCAGTAATAAAAATTAGAACAGATTCCTGATAGAAGCTTTTCCTCACACAGTGCCAATTATAAATAGCTAGGGCTCTGCCTTTGGAAGGAAGGAGGAAAAATCCAACTATGAGAGATGTGCAATGGAACTTATCGCTCAGCCCCTGCTCTTCGCTCTGATCCAAATCCGTGTGGCTGAAAATTTATATTAGATTTTATCACAGAGGCCTAAGTCT
>NW_019943994.1:81676-91933 GCF_002910315.2 Salvelinus sp. IW2-2015 | reverse complement strand
GGCCTCCCTTCTCTCATCCTGACGACACTAGGCCGCCCTTTCTTGCTACACTTACTCCTTTGACTACAATAGGTCTCCGCTTTCATCCTGACTACATTAGGCTTCACCTTTTCATCCTGACTCACTAGGCCTCCTTTTCATCCTGATAACGTAGGCCTCCCTTTCATCCTGACTACACTAGGCCTCCTTTTCATCCTGATTCACTAGGCTCCCTTTCATCCTGACTACACTAGGCGCTCCCTTTCATCCTGACTACACTAGGCCTCCCTTTCATGCCTGACTACACTAGGCCTCCCTTTCATCCTGATTACACTAGCCTCCCTTTCATCCTGACTACACTAGGCCTCCTTCATCCTGACTACACTAGGCCTCCCCTTTCATGCCTGACTACCACTAGGCCCTTCCCGCTTCAAGCTCCTGATCACAGGCCTCCTTTCATCCGACTACACTAGGCCTTCCCTTTCATTCCTGACTACACTACCTCCTTTCATCCTGATACACTAGGCCTCCCTTTCATCCTGACTACAACTAGGCCTCCCTTTCATCCTGACTACACTAGGCTCCCTTTCATCCTGACTTACACTAGCCTCCCTTTCATCCTGACTACACTAGGCCTCCCTGTTCATCCTGACTACACTAGGCCTCACTTTCATCCTGACTACACTATGGCCTCCCTTTCCATCCTGACTACACTAGGCCCTTCTTTCATCCTGATAACACTAGGCCTCCTTTCATCCTGACACCAACTAGCCCTCCCTTTCATCCTGACTACACTAGGCCTCCCTTTCATCCTGACTACACTTGGCCTCCCTTTCATCCTGATACACTAGGCCTCATCCCTTTCATCCTGACTACACTAGGCCTCCCTTCATCCTGATTACACTAGGCCTCCCTTTCATCCTGACTACACTAGGCCTCCCTTTCATCCTGACTACACTAGGCACCCTTTCATCCTGACTACACTAGCCTCCCTTTCCACCTGATTAACTAGCCTCGCCTTCATCTGCTACACTAGGTCTCCCTTCATCCTGACATCACTAGGCCTCCCAACTCTACCCCATTCAGCCTGACTACACTAGGCCCCTTTCATCTGACTACACTAGGTCTCCCTTTCATTCCTGACTACATAGGCCTCTCTAACCCCTTTCATCCTGACTACACTAGGTCTCCCTAACCCCTTTCCTCTGACTACACTAGGTCTCCTAACCCTTTCAGCCTGACTACACTAGGCCTCCCTAACTCCTTCATCCCTGACTACACTTACAGTCCTCCCTAACCCCTTTCAATCCTGACTACACTAGGTCCTCCCTTAACCCCTTCATCCTGACTACACTAGGCCTCCCTATTCATTCCCTGACTACACTAGGTCTCCTTTCATCCTGACTACACTCAGCCTCCTAACCTCTACCCATCAGGCCTGGCTACACTAGGCCTCCCTTTCATCCTGACTACCACCCTAGGTCTCCCTATTCATCCTGACTACACTAGCCCTCTAACCCTTTTCATCCTGACTACACAGGTCTCCTAACCCCTTTCATCCTGATACACTAGGATCTCCCTTACCCCTTTCAGCCTGACTACACTAGGCCCCCTAACTCCTTCATCCTGACTACACTAGGTCTCCCTAACCCTTTCATTCCTGACTACACTAGGCCTCCCTAACCCCTTCAACCTGACTATACTAGGCCTCCCTAACCTTACCCCTTTCAGCCTAGCCTACACTAAGGCTCCCTAACCCCTTTCAGCCTGACTACACTAGGTCTCCCTAACCCTTTCATCCTGACTACACTAGCTCTGCCCTAACCCCTTTCAACCTGACTACACTAGGCCTCCCTATTCATACCTGACTACCACTAGGTCTCCCTTTCATTCACTGACTACACTAGGGTCTCCCTAACCCCTTCATCCTGCTACACTAGTCCTCCTAACCCCTTTCAGCCTGACTACACTAGGTCTCCTAACCCGGCATTGGTCATGCCTGATACACTAGGTCTCCCTAACCCTTTCAGTCCTGACTACACTAGGCCTCCCTAACCCCTTTCACCTGACTATACTAGGCCCCCTAACCCCTTTCAGCCTGACTAACTAGGCCTCCCTAACCCCTTTCAACCTGACTATACTAGGCCTCCCTAACCCTTTCAACCTGACTACACTGGTCTCCCTAACCCCTTTCAGCCTACACTACACTAGGTCTCCTAACCCTTTCAGTCTGGGACTACACTAGGCCTCCCTAACCCCTTTCAGCCTGACTACACTAGGCCTCCCTAAACCCTTTCATCCTGACTAACTTAGGCCCCTCCCTAAACCTTTACCCCTTTCAGCTGACTACACTAGGCCTCCCTAACCCCTTTCAGCCTGACTACACTAGGCCTCCCTAACCCCTTTCAGTCTGACTACACTAGGCTCCCTAACCCCTTTCAGCCTGACTACACTAGGCCTCCCTAAACCCTTTCATCCTGACTTACACTAGGTCTCCCCTAACCCCTTTTCAATCTGACTACACAGGTCTCCCTAACCCTTTCAGCCTGACTACACTAGGCCTCCCTAACTGCCTTTTCATAGCCCTGACTACACTAAGGCCTCCCTAACCCCTTTCAGGTCTGACTACACTAGGTCCCCTAACCCCTTTCAGCCTGACTACACTAGGCTCCCTAACCCCTTGTTCAGCTGACTACACTAGGCCTCCCTAAACCCCTTTCAGTCTGACTACACTAGGCCTCCCTAACCCCTTTCAGCCTGACTACACTAGGCCTCCCTAACCCCTTTCATCCTGACTACACTAGGTCTCCCTAACCCTTTCAGCCTGACTACACTAGGCCTCCTAACCCCTTTCAGTCTGACTACACTAGGCCTCCCTAACCCTTTCAGCCTGACTCCTACTAGGCTCCCTAACCGCCTTTCACTCTGACTCCACTAGGTCTCCCTAACCCCTTTCCAGCTGACTACACTAGGACTCCCTAACACCCTTTCATCCTGACTACACTAGTTCTCCCTAACCCCTTTCAGCCTGACTACACCATAGGCCTCTGCACTTAACCCCTTTCAGCCTGACTACACTAGGTGCTCCCTAACCCCTTTCATCCTGACTAAACTAGGCATCTCCCTAACCCTTTCCAACCTGACTACACTAGTCCTCCCTAACCCCTTTCAGCCTGACTACACTAGGTCTCCCTAACCCTTTCAGGCTGACTACACTAGGTCCCTAACCCCTTTTAGCCTGACTACCACTAGGCCTCCCTAACCCCTTTCAACTGACTACACTAGGTCTCCCTAACCCCTTTCATCTGACTACACTAGGCCTCCTGAACCCCTTTCAGCCTGACTACACTAGGTCTCCCTAACCACCCCTCTTCAAGCTGACTACACTAGGTCTCCCTAACCCTCTTTCAGCTGACTACACTAGGCTCCTAACCCCTTTCAGCCTGACTACAATAGGTTCCCTACCTTTAGGCTGACTACACTAGGTCCTCCTAACCCTTTCAGCCTGACTACACTAGGCTCCCTAACTCTACCCTTTCAGTCGTGACTACACTAGGTCTCGCTACCCCTTTCGATCCTGACTACACTAGGTCTCCCTACCCCTTTCATCCTGATAACTGTCCTCCTAACCTCTACTCCTTTCAGCCTGACTACACTAGGCCTCCCTAACCCTTTTCAATCCTGACTAAACTAGGTCTCCTAACCCTTTCATCCTGACTACACTAGGCCTCCTAACCCCTTACCCCTTTCAGCTGACTACACTAGGTCTCCCTAACCCCTTTCATCCTGACTAAACTAGGTCTCCCTAACCCCTTTCAGCCTGACTACACTATGCTCCCTAACCCCTTTCAGCCTGACTACACTAGGCCTCCCTAACCCCTTTCATCCTGACTACACTAGGTCCTCCCTAACCCTTTCAGCCTGACTACACTAAGGCCTCCCTAACCCTTTCAGCCTGACTACACTAGGCCTCCCTAACCCCTTTTCAGCCTGACTACACTAGGTCTCCCTAACCCCTTTCATCCTGACTCACTAGGCCCTCTAACCTTTACCCTTTCAGCCTGACTACACTAGGTCTCCCCTAACCCCTTTTCATCCTGACTAAACTAGGTCTCCCTAACCCTTTCAGCCTGACTATACTAGGTCTCCCTAACCCCTTTCAGCCTGACTAACTAGGTCTCTCTAACCCCTTTCAGCCTGACTATACTAGGCCTCCCTAACCTCTACCCCTTTTCAGCCTGACTACACTAGGTCCTCCTAAACCCCTTTCATCCTAACTACACTAGGTCTCTTAACCCTTTCAGCCTGACTACACTAGCCTCCCTAACCTCTACCCGTTTCAGCCTGACTACACTAGGTCTCGCCTAACCCTTTCAGCCTGACTACACTAGGCTGCTCCTAACCCCTTTCATCTGACTACACTAGGCCTCCCTAACCCCAATTCATCCTGACTACACTAGGCCTCCCTAACCCCTTTCAGGCCTGACTACACTAGTCTCCCTAAACCCCTTTCAGCCTGACTAACACTAGGTCTCCCTAACCCTTTCAGCCTGACTATACTAGGCCTCCCTAACCTCTACCCCTTCAGCCTGACTACACTAGGCTCTCCCTAACCCCTTTCAGGCTGACTACACTAGGCTCCCTAACCTCTACCCCTTTCCAGTCTGACTACACTAGGTCTCTAACCCCTTTCTCCCTGACTACACTAGGCCTCCCTAACCCTTTCAGGCTGACTACACTAGGCCCTCCCTAACCGCTTTCAGGCTGACTACACTAGGCCTCCCTACCCTTTCAGGCTGACTCACTAGGCCCCCTAACTTCTACCCTTCAGCCTGACTACACTAGGTCTCCCTAACCCCTTTCATCCTGACTAAACGTAGGTCTCCCTAACCCCTTTCATCTGACTACACTAGGCCTCCCTAACCTTTACCCCTTTCATCCTGACTACACTAGGCCTCCCTAACCTTTACCCCTTTCAGCCCTGACTACACTAGGCCTCCCTAACTCTACCCCTTTTCAGTCCTGACTACACTAGGTTCTCCCTAACCCTTTCACTCTGACTACACTAGGCCTCCCTAACCTCTACCCCTTTCAGCCTGACTACACTAGGTTCCCTAACCCCTTTCATCCTGACTACACTAGCCTCCCTAACCCCTTTCATCCTGACTATACTAGTCTCCCTAACCCTTTCAGCCTGACTACACTAGGTCTCCCTAACCCCTTTCAGCCTGACTACACTAGGCCTCCCTAACCCCTTTCATCCTGGACTATACTAGGCCCCCCTAACCCCTTTCAGTCTGACTACACTAGGTCTCCCTAACCTTTCAGTCTGACTACACTAGGTCTCCCTAACCCCTTCATCCTGACTACACTAGGCCTCCCTAACCCTTTCAGGCCTGACTACACTAGGCCTCCTAACCCCTTTCGGCTGACTTCCACTAGGGCCTCCCTAACCCCTTTCAGGCTGACTACACTAGGCCTCCCTAACCCCTTTCAGCCTGACTACACTAGGCCTCCCTAACCCCTTTCAGCCTGACTACACTAGGCCTCTCTTAGTGTAGTCAGGATGAAAGGGAGGCCTAGTGTAATCAGGATGAAAGGGAGGCCTAGTGTAATACGTGTAAAATCTAATTGCAGTGGTCAGAGCAGAAACTATACCACGAAGACCTAGGAACCTTCCGTAGATCTCCGAGATATAATTGTGATGATGCTGTTGCATCCCGATTGTCTGCTGCACGATAGAGGATATGCGGCGAGAGGTGCCCGCACTTTTGGACCATGCGCCTTAGCTTAAATTATCTCTTGTGGCTTTGACATTAAGGATAGGGTTAAAGATGACCCAAGGGGCTGGGACCTGCTCTGTAGCTACAGGACTCGTTAGGGAGGTTTCAACAGAGCTTATTAATGTAGTTCCAATGTACTGTACTACCTGTTCCCTACCAGTGTTATTTGACTTCAGCACATACACTGGGATGTCTGGGTTAGACAGTTTTACGAGACATACGGGTGCTCTTAACACTTGTTCGGCAGCTTACCTCGACCCCTCACCCCCTGTCGCCTCAGAAGCATGCCATTTCCCTGTTAGTAGAAGAGGCACTTGTGTCTTCTGAGAGGCTTCCCGTTTCTGCTTCACTGCTTTTTGATAAGCATAGGTTAATTCATGGTGGTGTCGTTCCATTATATTCTCTGTTGTGTTTGGAGCAGGAGGTGCCATTCCCATCACGTTCCCATCACCAGGTCCATGCATGTCTGGCAAACATAAGGGTAATGGGGGGGAAACCTGTGGAGGAATGGATACTATTGTTATAGTCCTGGACCAGCTCTCCTATGTACTGTGGCCAGTGGAACTTCTTATCTGTTTCCATTGTTCCTAGGAAATTCAGAAGGGTTCTGTTAAAGCGCTCACACAAACCATTGCCGGCTGGATGGTAGGGTCTGGTGTGGCTCTTGGCCATCCCACACAGCTTACAGAGTTCCTTGATAAGCTGCAAAAGCTCGAAATTGGTGCCCTGATCTGTGTGAGAACGGACTGGACAGCCAAAGGTTTGGATCACAGTGCGCCATAGGATCTTGGCTGTAGTTGGTGCAGACTGGTCCCAAGTGGTCGGTGAGCACAAGAGCATACTGAAATTAATCTGAAGACGGGTAAAATTTCAGAAAGTCCATTGGGAAAAGTTTTAGTGGTGCTGTGGTGGTAATGGTTACTAATGGTGCTCTGGGGTGTCTTACCGGGTCTTCCGCAGGCAGCATCGTCTGCAAGCTGCTGTTTGGACGTTAAAGTCCAAAAGAACTGCAGGTTTATTAGGCTTAGGGTCTTTTCCACCCGAGGTGGTCATGCGTCTCGATGGCACGTTTCCCTGAGATCTCCGACTGTGTTGTACAATCAGACTGGGCGAGTCCGGTGGCCGTACTGGGTGAGTCCGGTGGCCGTACTGGGCGAGTCCGGTGGCCGTACTGGGCGAGTCCGGTGGCCGTACTGGGAGAGTCCGGTGGCCGTACTGGGCGAGTCCGGTGGCCGTACTGGGCGAGTCCGGTGGCCGTACTGGGCGAGTCCGGTGGCCGTACTGGACGAGTCCGGTGGCCGTACTGGGCGAGTCCGCAAAACGTAGGATGTTGGCTGTGGTGCAACCTCGGGCCAATCAAAAGCCCTGTTGCCTTGGTAACCTCGGACACTCCTTGCTCGGACACAGCTGATGCCAGATGCGTTCCCATTCGTCAGGATAGAGGATATGCAGCGAGATGTGCACAGGCCTCTCAATCACGCAACTTAAAATGCAATAAGTCTCCTTGTGCATAGTACCTCTGGACCCCTGCGCTCGGCAAGACGAGTTTGTAAAACCACTCAAGATTTATGCTTCCTTCATTTAAACCATTGAACTTTAATAACCTTGTAAAAAAAACTGCGTAAATAAAACAAACAAAAAATTGTAATTCTGTTTTCGTTTGATGTGTTTCCATGGCCTTTATACGCAGTTCAAGTCTTTATTGGCTCTGCCCTATCCATGTCACACTAGTCTACACTGAGAGTTTCTGCAGCTCCAGATGCTACACAATACAGGTTGGATAATACTCACACCCTTATATACTTCAGCACTTCGAACATGGCCGCAGAGGGACTAGGGAGCATTTGGGACACTGCTTATATACTTCAGGACTTCGAACCTGGGCCCAGAGGGACTAGGGAGCATTTGGGACACACCCTTATATACTTCAGCACTTCGAACCTGGGCCCAGAGGGACTAGGGAGCCATTTGGGACACCCTTATATACTTCAGCACTTTGAACCTGGGCCCAGAGGGACTAGGGAGCCTTGGGACACCCCTTTATACTCAGCATTCGAACCTGGGCCCAGAGGACTAGGGAGCCATTTGGGACACACCTTTATATACTTCAGCACTTTGAACCTGGGCCAGAGGGACTAGGGAGGCCATTTGGACACACTCTTATATACTTCAGCACTTCGAACCTGGGCCCAGAGGGACTAGGGAGCCATTTGGGACACAACTTTATATACTTCAGCATTTGAACCTGGGCCCAGAGGGACTAGGAGCTATTGGGGATGCCGCCTACCCGTGCCCGCATGGTCTCACTTTGATGCTCAGTAGATTTTTTATTCAAAGTTCATATCCTTTATATCTTACGGCAGGTATCATTCCTCTTAAAGCACTGGTCTGCTTTGCCATCCTCCCTCCAGACTACAAAGTGCGTCCCAAATGGCACCCTATCTCTATATAGTGCACTACTTTTGACCAGAGAACCTACTTAGGGACTAGGGTGCCATTTCAGACACAGCCCAGGCAGTGTCTCTTTTTTTTGGCTGATCGAGAGCCTTGACGGGAAAGTCATTTTTACAGGCTCTTAGAGAAAAAATACTGGCGCTTGTTGCACCTTGAACTGAAATATGCATCTGTTTTTGTTCAAGTATTGAAAATGATAGCTATAAACCAACAAAAATAAGCAGGTTCCATGAGTGCTTTACGTTTATGAGTAAATAACAGCTACCGAACACTCAATTCCAAAAACGTTTCACGTATTCATGTTTTTCGTTTGTAAAGTCATAGTCATCGCTTGTGGGAAAAAAAGAAAAAAAAACATTTAGCTCTGAGCCTATTGGTATGTCAACTAGGAAACATGCTGACAGGAAGTTCATAAAGGTCAGGGTCGTACGAGACATAAACCTCCTGGAACATCCTGTTTTTACTGCGTTGACTCAGCGCTATGTGGGTCATTGGATGGAGAGAGGAAACCAGAAACAACCGTGGTAGATGAGGCTAAAGGTCTTTTCCCCTACACACACAACACACACACACACACACACACACACACACACACACACACACACACACACACACACACACACACACAACACACACCACACACACACAACACACCACACAACACACACAACACACACACACACACACACAACACACACCACACACACACACGTAGAAGCTAAAGGTCTTCTCCCCTAATAACCAATGAGGAGATGGTAGGCCTGCTGCTGTTCCGATGCGTTCATTTTAATTGGGGCTTGACAGTGAATGGACTCGCTCCTTCTTCCTCCTTCCTTGCACGGCTCCCTGGAGATTGTCAGGACACTATATGCGTATATGGAGGCCTACCTGGAAAATTGGGGTTATGACACCAAATGACCTTTTCAGGAGAAGATGGAACCCATTGACATGTATTTCTCTGTTGTTGTTGTTGTTGTGTAACACAGCAGCATACACAGAGAGTCCACAGGGAAGGCTTAACGGCGATACAGCAGATAGTCCATAGGCGAAGCGCTTAGGACAGGACAGAATAACAGAGAGTCCACAGGAAGGCTTAGGACAGGACATGAATACACAGAGAGTCACAGGGAAGGCTAGGGACTGGAGAATACACAGAGAGTCCACGGGAAGGCTTAGGAAGGACAGAAATACACAGAGAGTCCATGAGGGAAGGCTTAGGACAGGGCAGAATACACAAGAGAGTCCATGGGAAAGGCATAGACAGGGTAGAATACAAGATGTCAATGGGGAAGGCATAGGACAGGACAGAATACACAGAGAGTCCATAGGGAAGGCTTAGGACAGGGACAGAATACACAGATAGTCCTAGGGAAGGCATGGACAGGGCAGAATACACAGAGAGTCCATAGGGAAGGCATAGGACAGGACGAATACACAGAGAGTCCATGGAAGGCTAAGACAGGAAGAATAACAGAAGTCCAGTAGGAAGCTTAAGACAGAGAATAACAGATAGTCCGTAGGGAAGGCTAGGACGGACATGAATACCAGAGAGTCAAGGGAAGCGCTTAGGACAGGACAGAATACACAGAGAGTCCAAGGGGAAGGCATAGACAGGACAGAATCCAGAGAGTCAAGGGAAGGCTTAGGATCAATACAGTAGCCATAGATAGGCTTAGGAACAGAATACACAGAGAGTCATGGGGAAGGCATAGTAACACTGGCTAGTCAGATGATCTGTGATTAACTTAGTTAATATATACTCAACCAGTCACCTGAGTAGATAGAATATAACTAGTTAATATATACTCAAATCCAGTCACTGAGTGAGATATATAACTAGTTAATATATACTCAACCAGTCACCGAGTAAGGATATAACTAGTTAATATATACTCAACCAGTCACTGAGTAGAGATATAACTAGTTAATATATACTCAACCAGTCACCGAGTAGAGATAGTAAACTAGTTAATATATACTCAGCCAGTCACTGAGTAGAGATATATACCCCCACCCCACACACTGGACAACAGTTGGTGTG
>NW_019943994.1:76503-79508 GCF_002910315.2 Salvelinus sp. IW2-2015 | reverse complement strand
ATAAAATACGCTGCGAAGGAAGAGAGGGATAGTGAGAGGGATAGAGGGAGGCAAAGAGGGAGGGATAGTGAGGGGATAGAGGTAGGGATAGAGGGAGGCAAAGAGGGAGGGATAGAGGGTAGAGGGGGATAGAGGGAGGCCAAAGGAGGGATAGAGAGAGATAGAGGGAGGCAAGAGGAGGGATAGTGCAAAGAGCAGAAGAGGGAGGGAGGGATAGAGGGAGGCAAAGAGGGAGGGATAGAGGGGTAGAGGGAGGGATAGAGGAGAGGGATAGTGAGAGGGAGTAGAGGGAGGCAAGAGGGAGGGATAGAGGGGTAGAGGGAGGGATAGAGGGGTAGAGGAGGGATAGAGAGAGGGATAGAGAGAGGATAGTTGAGAGGGATAGAGGGAGGCAAAGAGGGAGTAGAGGTAGCAGGGAGAAAGGGTTATTGTAGAGGGAGGGTGAGAGGGGATAAGAGAGGATTAGATAAGAGGGGTAGAGGCGAGGGATAGAGGGTAGAGAGGATGGCAGAGGATGAGAGAGCAGGGCAATAGTGAGAGGGATAGGGATCGAATAGCAGGGAGGCAAAGGGAGGATTGTGAGAGGATGAGGAGAGTAGCAGTTAGAAGTAGTGAGAGTGATAGAGAGAGCCGATAGACAGGGAGGCTAAGAGGAGAGAGAGTAGAGATCAAGGATAGTGAGAGGGTTATAAGGTAAAAATGGAGAGGGAGGGGAAGGAGGATAGAAAGGGAAGAGGAAAGAGGAGGCAGAAGAGGGTGGTATGATTGAGAGAGATAGACGAAGATGGGAATAGGAGAGGCGATGAGGATGAGCTTCAGAAGTAGCAGATAGAAGATGAGATACGTAGAGAGAGGATAGAGAGGGCGATAGAGAGAGGGAATAAGGAGAGGGGATAGAGAGAGGATAGAGGGAGAGATGGAGAGAGGATGTAGGAGAGAGAGGGATAGAGAGAGGGATAGAGAGAGGGGATAGAGAGAGGATAGAAGTATAGAGGGATAGAGATAGATGGGAATAGAGAGAGGCTAGAAGAGAGGAGAGAGTTAGTGGAGTAGTAGAGAGGGATAGAGAGAGGAGATAGAGAGAGGGATAGAGAGAGAGATAGAGAGAGGGATAGAGAGAGGATAGAGAGAGGACTAGAAAGGAGGTTTTGAGGTAGTAAGGTGAGAAACCCAGCAGCGTTGCAGTTCTTGACACACCGGCAGTGCTCCTGTGTAAAAGACGTCACACCACTTCCTCTCGTTTCGGGTCCATATCTTGCACGAACTCAGAACCTCTGTCCCACAATCACAGGTGACCATCCTCTTTCAAGTGTCTCAGGCGATTGCGCCACCTCTAAAAGCTAGCTAATGAGGTGACGGAAGAGGGACACTTCAGGCTGGGAAGTAGGTTTTACACATCCCCATATGCCACACCAGGCACCTCCTGCCACGCCCCCGTTCCAAGGCACTTCGAACTTTTGTCTTGCCCATGGAGCGGCAGGTAGTCTAGTGGTTAGAGCGCACTCTCTCTCTCTCTCTTTCTCTCTCTCTCTCTCTCGCTCTCGCTCTCTCTCTCTCTCTCTCTCTCTCTCTCTTTCTCTTTCTCTTTCTCTAGCTAGGCCTTTCTCTCTTGCTTTCTCTCTCTCTCTCTCCCCATAAAAAGGCTTTGTAGAGCCCTGAAGTGAAACGTACCTGCTTGATGGAGTGAAAGAAACGAGACACTGATGCCTAAGATAGATAAATACTTTAGAAATGTTCTGACTGGGTGCAAAGGTACTGACCTCCATTTCACACTGGCTGGATGTTTCATTCTGGAAGACAAAGCGTGCCAGGCCTCTCCTGAGGGTTGGTCACGCACACACACACACACAACACACACACACACAACACACACACACACACACACACTAACACACACACACACACACTCCTCCAACCATACCGTAATAATTCCCTTTTCATCCCAAACCTCCCATGCTAAATGCCTCCCAAACCTCCCATGCTAAATGCCTCCCAAACCTCCCATGCTAAATGCATTCCACCTGTGAAATTCAGTTCTGATATTATTGAAGCTTTTTGCCAGGTTTAGGAAACACATCTGTGTTCTGTTAGGAAACATCCTCCGTATGTATTTCCTGTCTCTGAACTGAAGCAGCAGATTGAAGAAGCAACGTTGATTAAGAGAGAATTTGTGTGGATGTCCAGAAGTGTATTCATTTATGTATTTATTTATTTATTTCCCCATTGGGAATGAATGAAGCATTCAAGCGCTATTCCCTCAAACAAGAAGCATGTTCAGTTTGACTTAAAGTCAAGACAACAGTGAATAATCATAACATCCCTATTCCCAAAGGGCACCCTATTCCCTACATCAGGGGTATTCAACTCGTACCCTAAGAGGGGAGCGATGCGCTACAGTCAGGGTGTTCACTCGTACCTAAGAGGCGCACTAATTCTCGTACTGGGGGTATCAACTCGTACCCTAGAGGCAGCATCCCTATTCTACATAGGGTATTCACTCGTACCGCTCAAGGAACCGCACGTATTCCTGTACATCAGGGGTATTCACAACTCGTACCCTAGAGAGGAACCCCTATCCCATAACATAGGGGTATTCCCAACTCGTACCTTAAGATGGACACCCTATCCTTCATCAGGGGTATTCAACTTTCGTGACCTAAGGAGGGCAGCCGATTCGCTACTCAGGGTATTCAATCGTACCTAAGAGGTTGAAATGACCATATGACACAATTTACCCCAACACATCATTTAATAATTAACTGAATGATTTTGCGCCAAAATGTTTCCTCCCCCTCAATGTTGGACGTTCAAATTTGGGCCAACATTCCACGAAAAGTTGAGGTACACAAAACCGCTTACTAATAAAAATTTAAAAACTTACATTTGTCAGTGTTTCTTTTTAAAAATAATTATCATTTATTATTTATTTTATTTTTTTAAGAGACAGTGTTTGTGAATCTTCTCTCTCATACGCCCCCACAAAACTACACTGGCTGAGGTAATTA
>NW_019943994.1:73785-75918 GCF_002910315.2 Salvelinus sp. IW2-2015 | reverse complement strand
CATTGTATCCTTGTTATTTATAGGCAGATAGAGTAGCATTGTATCCTTGTCATTTATAGGCAGATAGAGTAACATTGTATCTTTGTAATTTGTAATCAAATCAAATCTTATTTGTAACATGCTCAGAATACAACAGGTGTAGTAGACCTTACCATGAAATGCTTATGTACAAGCCCTCTACAGGATCGGTGGGTCCCCCACGGGACAGTTGAGCTAACGTAGGCTAATGCGATTAGCATGATGTTGTAAGTAACAAGAACATTTCCCAGGACATAGACATATCTGATATTGTCAGAAAGCTTAAATTCTTGTTAATCTATTTACAGTAGCTATTACAGTGAAATAATACCATGCTATTGTTTGAGGAGAGTGCACATTTATGAACTTGAAAAGTTATTAATAAACAAATTAGGCACATTTGGGCAGTCTTGAACATTTTTTACAGAAATGCAATGGTTCATTGGATCAGTAAAAACGTTGCACATAAACTGCTACCATCTAGTGGACAAAATCTAAATTGTGCCTGGGCTGGAATAATACACTATGGCCTTTCTCTTGCAAAACACGTATGTTTTTTCTTTGAATTATCTTTTGCCAGATCTAATGTGTTACATTCTCCTACATACATTTAACATTTCCACAAATTGTAAAGTGTTTCCTTTCAAATGGTACCAAGAATATGCATATCCTTGCTTCAGGTCTTGAGCTACAGGCAGTTAGATTTGGGTATGTCATTTTAGGCGGAAATTGAATAAAAGGTGCGGAACCTGAAGAGGAATACAGTTCAAGAAATAGAGTTAAGAAAATATTTACTAAATTAAATAAAGTAAAAAATTTAATAAAAAGTGACACAATAAAATAACAATAATGAGGCTTCGGAAAGTATTCAGACCCCTTGTCTTTTTACGAATTTTGTTATATTATTCTAAAATGGATTAAATCGATTTTTTTCCTCATCAATATACATACAATACCCCATAATGACAAAGAAACTAAATTGGATTTTAGACATTTTTGCAAATTCATGAAAAAAAAACGGAAATATCTCAATTACATAAGTATTGAGACCATTTAATCAGTACTTTGTTGAAGCACCTTTGGCAGCGACTACATCCTCGAGTCTTCTTGGGAATAACGCTACAAGCTTGGCACACCTGTATTTGTGGAGTTTCTCCCATTCTTCTCTGCAGATCCTCTCAAGCTCTGTCAGGTTGGATGGGGAGCGTTGCTGCACAGCTATTTTCAGGTCTCTCCAAAGATGTTCAATCGGGTTTAATTCCGGGCTCTGGCTGGGCCACTCAAGGACATTCAGAGACTTGCACCGAAGCCACTCCTGCGTTATATTGGCTGTGTGCTCATCGCTGGTGATGTGGACACCAAGGAACTTGAAACTCTCGACCCCCTCCTCTACAGACCTGTCGATGTTAATGGGGGCCTGTTCGGCCCNACCCCCTCCTCTACAGACCTGTCGATGTTAATGGGGGCCTGTTCGGCCCTCCTTTTCCTATAGTCCACGATGAGCTCCTTTGTCTTGCTCACATTGAGGGAGAGGTTGTTGTCCTGGCACCACACCAATCATTTAAGCAGGTTACCTTAGTGTTCTTGGGCACAGGGWCTATGGTGGTCTGCTTGAAACATGTAGGTATTACAGACTTGGTCAGGGAGAGGTTGAAAATGTCAGTGAAGACACTTGCCAGTTTTTCCGCGTATGCTTTGAGTACACGTTCTGGTAATCCGTCTGGCCCAGCGGCTTTGTGAATGTTGACCTGTTTAAAGGTCTTGCTCACATCGGCTACTGAGAGCCTCGAAGCAAGCATAAAAGGCATTTGGCTAGTCTGGCAGGCCCGTGTCACTGGTTAGCTCGCAGCTGAGTTTCCCTTTGTAGTCCTTAATAGTTTTCAAGCCCTGGCACATCCAACGAGCATCAGAGCTTGTGTAGTACGATTGAATCTAAMTCATGTGTTGATGCTTTGCCTGTTTGATGGTTCGTCTGAGGGCATATTTTTTATAAGCATCCGGATTAGTGTCCCGTTCCTTGAAAGTACCAGCTCTAGCCTTTAGCTCGGTGCGGATGTTGCCTGTAATCCATGGCTTCTGGTTGGGATATGTACGTGTGGTCACTGTGGGGATGAC
>NW_019943994.1:46899-69353 GCF_002910315.2 Salvelinus sp. IW2-2015 | reverse complement strand
TATGTAGGGTCACAGTAGCAGGGATACCAGGCATGACTATGAAGGGTCACATTATCAGGGATATGAGAATAGTTCCCGTGGTGTAAAGTTACTCTGCCCGGTAAAGACTGAATGTRCCAAACGCCACCTTATTCCCTTCACAGTCCACTACTTTTGACCAGGGCCCATAGATCTCTGCTTAAATGTAGCGTACTATATATGAAATACGGTGCAATTTTGGGACACGTCCCCTGTTCTGGGAGGTAATCTCTATGGTTTAATAATAACAGCCGGATAACAACACTGGACCGATTAATCATCTCTGAGCAACAACATTTTAGGGGGGCCGCAACCCAAATGACAACCTTTCCCTATGTAGTGCACTACTTCTGACCGAGGCTCTGGTCAAAAGTAYTGCTCTTTGTAAGATATAGGGTACAATTTTGGGATGGCGTCGTAGAGGTGGCTGTAGAAGGAATAGGAACATCTTTGGAAGAGACGTGATATTGGTGGAAGAGAAGAGAAGCACCGGGTGCTGAAATGACTATTGATTAACACGTCAATGTAATTCCCTCTGTTTTAAAGAAAGCTATATTGTCGCATTGGATTGTAGCGATACTGTACTTGCTCACCAGATTATTGCAGCTATTTAAATGGATATTGATTGAGATGAAAACATATTTAATGATGTTCATCTTGAATACCCGGTGTAACCTTGTACAATTGTAGGTAAATAATTACATTTTCGGTGATTTGTGATCCTCGACATAAATAGTCATTATTGATAGAACTCATTATTGGTCAAATCAAAGTTTATTTGTCACGTGCGCCGAATACAACAAATGTAGAGTTACAGTGAAATGCTTACTTACTAACCAACAGTGCAATTTATAAGTAAAAAAAATAGGTATTAGGTGAACCAATGAACAAGTAAGAAATAAAAACAACAGTAAAAAGAGTGAAAAATAACAGTAGCGAGCTAGTCGAGGGGCTAATATACAGTAGAGAGGAAAGTAGCTTATACGTAGAGCTAAGTAGAGCTATATATACAGTAAGAGGCTATATACAGTAGCGAGGCTTAACAGTAGAGAGGCTTTATACAGTAGAGAGGCTATATACAGTAGAGATGCTATAATACAGTAGAGAGGCTAATACAGTAGAGAGGCTATATACAGTAGAGAGGCTATATACAGTAGAGGCTATATACAGTAGAGAGGTTATATACAGTGGAGAGGCTATATACAGTAGCGAGGCTATATACAGTAGCAAGGCTATATACAGGCACCGGTTAGTCGGGCTAATTGAGGTAGTACGTACATGAATGTATAGTTAAAGTGACTATGCATATTTGATAAACAGAGAGTTTCAGCAGCGTAAAAGAGCGGTTGGGGGGGGCGGGACAATGCAAATAGTCTGGGTAGCCATTTGATTACCTGTTCAGGAGTCTTATGGCTTGGTCAGGAGTCTTATGGCTTGGGGGTAAAAACTGTTGAGAAGCCTTTTTGTCCTAGACTTGGCACTCCGGTACCGCTTGCCATGCGGTAGTAGAGAGAACAGTCTATGACTGGGGTGGCTGGGGTCTTTGACAATTCCTAGGGCCTTCCTCTGACACCGCCTGGTGTAGAGGTCCTGGATGGCAGGCAACTTAGCCCCAGTGATGTACTGGGTCGTACTCACTACCCTCTGCAGTGCCTTGCAGTCGGAGGCCGAGCAGTTGCCGTACCAGGCAGTGATACAACCAGTCAGGATGCTCTCGATGTTGCAGCTGTAGAACCTTTTGGGGATCTGAGGTCGCATGCCAAATCTTTTTCGTTTCCTAAGGGGTAATAGGCTTTGTCGTGCCCTCTTCACGACTGTCATGGTGTGTTTGGACCATTCTAGTTTGTTGGTGATGTGGACACCAAGGAACTTGAAGCTCTCAACCTGCTCCACTTCAGCCCCGTCGATGAGAATGGGGGCGTGCTTGGTCCTCCTTTTCCTGTAGTCCACAATCATCTCCTTTGTCTTGATTAAGTTGAGGGATAGGTTGTTATTCTGGCCCCACCCGGCCAGGTCTCTGACTTCCTCCCTATAGGCTGTCTCGTCGTTCAGGTCTACCACTGTGTCGTCTGCAAACTTAATGATGGTGTTGGAGTCATGCCTGGCCACGCAGTCGTGGGTGAACAGGGAGTACAGGAGGAGACTGAGCACGCACCCCTGATGGGCTCCAGTGTCGAGGATCAGCGTGGCAGATGTGTTGTTACCTACCCTTACCACCTGGGGGCGGCCTGTCAGGAAGTCCAGGATCCAGTTGCAGAGGGAGGTGTTTAGTCCCAGGGTCCTTAGCTTAGTGATGAGCTTTGAGGGRACTATGGTGTTGAACACTGAGSTGTAGTCAATGAATAGCATTCTCACATAAGTGTTCCTTTTGTCCAGGTGGGAAACGGCAGTGTGAAGTGCACTCTATTCTGGTTAGAGCCATTTTGCACTGTTCTGTGAAGGGAGTAGTACACAGTGTTGTACGAGATCTTCAGTTTCTTGGCAATTTCTCACGTGGAATAACCTTCATTTCTCAGAACAAGAATAGACTGACGAGTTTGAGAAGAATGACGAGTTTCTGGCCATTTTGAGCCTGTAATCGAAACCACAAATGCTGATGCTCCAGATACTCAACTAGTGTAAAGATGGCCAGTTTTATTGCTTCTTTAATCCGAACAACAGTTTTTAGCTGTGCTAACATCATTTCAAAAGGGATTTCTAATGATTAATTGGCCTTTTAAAATGATGAACTTGGATTAAACTAACACAACGTGACATTAGAACACAGGAGTGATTGTTGCTGATTGTCACGCCCTGACTTTAGTTATATTTCTTTTCTTTATTTTTAGGTTAGGTCAGGGTGTGACAAGGGTGGTTTGTTTAGTTTTTGTATTGTCTAGGGGTTTTGTATTGTCTAGGGTTTTAGTCTTTTCTAGGGTTTTTGTTATCTATGGGGATTTTGGATTGTCTAGGGATTTGTAAGGTTTATGGTGGCCTGAGTTGGATCCCAATCAGAGACAGCTGTTTCTCGTTGTCTCTGATTGGGGAGCCTATTTAGGTTGCCATTTTCCATGTTGGTTTTGTGGGTAGTTGTTTTCTGTCTTTGTGTCTGCACCAGACAGAACTGTTTCGTGTTGGTCTATTTTTTTGTTATTTTGTCTTAGTGTTCTGAGTTAAATAAAATATCATGAACACGTACCACGCTGCACCTTGGTCCGAGCCTTCTCATTCCGACGACAACCGTTACACTGATAATGGGCCTCTGCACGCCTATGTAGATATTCCATTTTAAAAAATCACCCGTTTCCAGCTACAATAGTCATTTACCACATTAACAATGTCTACACTGTATTTCTGATCAATTTGATGTTATTTTAATGGACAAAAAAAATGTGCTTTTCTTTCAAAAACAAGGACGTTTCTAAGTGACCCCAAACTTTTTTGTGATCACATATGACATGAGTAGTGCAAGATATGTAAACATAATTAAAAATACATTATTAAAGTGAGTAATGTTCCGTTTATTAAAGTGGCCAATGATTTCAAGTCTGTCTGTTGGTAGCAGCCTCTCTGTGTCCCACAACTGAACGTGGGAAAAAGGGCTGCCTAAGTATGATCCCCAATCAGAGACAACGATAGACAGCTGCCTCTGATTGGGAACCACACCCGACCAACAAAGAAATAGACAACCTAGAATGCCCACCCAAATCACACCCTGACCTAACCAAATAGAGAAATAACAAGGCTCTCTAAGGTCAGGGCGTGACACACACCCTATTCCCTATTTGTTGCAGCACTTTTGACCAGCGTCCATTAGGAATAGGATGCACACAGCACAGCCACAGCATAGCCAGAGCACCCCCTCATCCATCCATCCCGAGCCCCCAGCTTCATCCGTACGTGAGAGAGAGACAGAGAGAGCGCGAGAAGCGGAGAAGAGGACAGGGAGAGAGAGAGAGAGAAGAGAGAAGAGAGAGAGAGAGAGAGAGGAGAGAGAGAGAGAGGAGAGAGAGGGAGGGAGAGAGAGAGAGAGAGAGAGAGAGAGAGAGAGAGAGAGGGAGAAGAGAGAGGAGAGAGAGAAGGAGGGAGAGAGAGAGAGAGAGAGAGAGAGAAAGAGGAACTCTCCCCTAATTAGATTCGATCGCTCATCCACTGAAGACGGTTTGAGTTTTCATATTTATTTATCAATCATGCATGAGGTCACGGAGAGATAACACCAAGGTCAGTTAGTATTAAGTACGGTGTACATTTTAGGACACCCTCAGCCTAAACTTCAAGCCTCACTAAGTTTTGCGGCTTCATATCAAATCAAAGCAAACTTAATTTAGGCCTAAAGTGCAATTGAAATCCCAACATACTTTACGGGAGATTTTTTTAATTTTTAAATCGAAGGCAATAAAAAGAGATGAAAAATGACATAAAATAATATAAAACAAAAGGATGTCTAAACTAACAGTAAAAACATTGATTCAAGTTAGAATCTTCAAATGAAACAATAACGAAGCTTAGTCCCCACCCCTGTTTTGGTGAACAGCTGAGGGAGGGGGCTGGAGAAATGTAACAACTCTCAAAATCATAGACAGAGCTATAGATGCAAGGACTGACCATCCTTGATACCAACATTATAGTTTTAACAATGTTTTGAGGCTATATAAGTGTATGTTTACAATTCCTTTGTTTAAAAACCTTGAATTTAACAAGTTTATATTTTGTTTCTGATTGTGTAGTTGAACTGAGCTCCTGAGACATTTATAAGTTATATTCTTCACGAACCAATGGATAGGCTATACATCATGAATTTAACGTTCAAAAATGGATGTTGCATCTAAGGATTCTAGCTTTAAAGTCCAAGCTAGGCCCTTTAACCTTGAGACTGATGGTGCCCCAATATGTACACCGTGTACATCCTAGCAGTGAGACTAACAGTAATACTCCCTGAACGACCGCTCTGTCTTCTGTTCTGTCTACACACACACACACACACACACACACACACACACACACACACACACACACACACACACACACACAACACACACACACACACACACACACACACCACACACACACACACACACACACACACCACACACACACCACACACACACACACAGTCTTCTGTCTTCCAGGCTCAGCTGTCTCCATCCTCAGGATAATTTATTATTGCTAGCAACACAGTCAGTTGGAGCATCTGCTGGTATCTGCAGGGCAGGTAAGTCAGCCAGCTAGACCTTGGATCAGTGTAGGGTAAAGAACAGGTACCCTGGATCAGTGTAGGGTTGAAGAACAGGTACCCTGGATCAGTGTAGGGTAATGAACAGGTACCCTGGATCAGTGTAGGGTAATGAACAGGTACCCTGGATCAGTGTAGGGTAAAGAACAGGTACCCTGGATCAGTGTAGGGTAAAGAACAGGTACCTGGATCAGTGTAGGGTAATGAAAGGTACCCTGGATCAGTGTAGGGTGAAGAACAGGTACCCCGGATCAGTGTAGGGTAAGAACAGTACCCTGAATCAGTGTAGGGTAATGAACAGGTACCCTGGATCAGTGTAGGGTAATGAACAGGTACCCGTCAGTGTAGGGTAATGAACAGGTACCCTGGATCAGTGTAGGGTAATGAACAGGTACCCTGGATCAGTGTAGGGTAAAGAACAGGTACCCTGGATCAGTGTAGGGTAAGAACAGGTACCCTGGATCAGTGTTAGGGTAATGACCAGGTACCCTGGATCAGTGTAGGGTAATGAACAGGTACCCGGATCAGTGTAGGGTAATGAACAGGTACCCTGGATCAGTGTAGGGTAAAGAACAGGTACCCTGGATCAATGTAGGGTGAAGAACAGGTACCCTGGATCAGTGTAGGGTGAAGAACAGGTACCCTGGATCAGTGTAGGGTGAAGAACAGGTACCCTGGATCAGTGTAGGGTAATGAACAGGTGCCCTGGATCAGGTTAGGGTAAAGAACAGGTACCCTGGATCAGTGTAGGGTAAGAAACGGGTACCCTGGATCAGTGTAGGGTGAAGAACAGGTACCTGATCAGTGTAGGGTAAAGAACAGGTACCTGGATCAGTGTAGGGTGAAGAACAGGTACCCCGGATCAGTGTAGGGTAAAGAACAGGTACCCTGGATCAGTGTAGGGTGAAGAACAGGTACCCTGGATCAGTGTAGGGTAAAGAAACAGGTACCCTGGATCAGTGTAGGGTGAAGAAACAGGTGTGAGGTGTTGCAGGTGTGTTTGACATTGGAAGATGTTTTCTGAAATCTGATATATTTTAAAATGGAAATAATGAACTTTCCTTTGAAAGGTCGCAATGCATTTATACATTGCCATTTTATTTGATCAGTTTATTTTTCAGTAAAATAGATTAGATTGATATTGTGCGATGCTGTGCCTGTACGTGGAGAGATTGCAATACAACCCTACTCGAACACAATAACAAATGACATGTAAATGTGTTCGTCAGTCACAGACCATACGAGTTCTATATCTGTCATCAGCCTTCTCAAAGTAAACGAGAACAGCTCAACAAGACAAAGGTTACATTGGATGTCAGGGTACAGTATGGACAAACCCTGACAGATCCCTAATGGCCTCTTTTGAATGGAGTAAATGCCATATTCCACCTGCAGCAGGCTAGCACCAACAGCTAGCTTCTCCCTGACAGACAGCAGGCTAGCACCAACAGCTAGCATATCCCTGACAGACAGCAGGCTAGCACCAACAGCTAGCTTCTCTCTGACAGACAGCAGGCTAGCTCCAACAGCTAGCTTCTCCCTGACAGACAGCAGGCTAGCACCAACAGCTAGCTTCCCCCTGACACAGCAGGCTAGCTCCAACAGCTAGCTTCCCACTGACAGACGGCAGGCTAGCTCAACAGCTAGCTTCTCCCTGACAGACAGCAGGCTAGCACCAACAGCTAGCTTCCCCCTGACAGACCGCAGGCTAGCTCCAAAAGCTAGCTTCCCTCTGGCAGACAGCAGGCTAGCTCCAAAGCTAGCTTCCCCCTGACAGACAGCAGGCTAGCTCCAACAGCTAGCTTCCCCTGACAGACAGCAGGCTAGCTCCAAAAGCTAGCTTCCCCTGACAGACAGCAGGCTAGCTCCCAAAAGCTAGCTTCCCCCTGACAGACAGCAGGCTAGCTCCAACAGCAGGTAATACATGCGTACATACATACATTTGAATGATGCAGTTATTTGCAGATTAATTTTATATCACAAGGCTGCATAGCAAGGAGTGCAAGGGAAGCATCCCAAATGACACCCTATTCACTTTATAGTGCACTACTTTGGTCAAAAGTCCACTATAAAGGAATAGGGTGCCATTGGAGACGGAGGCAGAAATGAAGAGGCTAAAGTGTTTGAATTAGGAGGAATTTCTCAGTTAAGATTTACATCTTCAAGGCATCTGTCTGTGGACCGTAACCACTCTACACGCACACACAGCAAATTACAGCATCGTTCATGCACAACAGAATATTTTCAAAGCATCACATTCTGAATTAGCAAGCAGGCCGACAAGACATGTCACAAAACACACACACACACACAACACCACACAACACACACACACACACACACACACACACACACACACACACACACACACAACATAGACACACACAGACACAACACACACACTGTACATCGGAAGGTGCGTGTGAGCCATTAAGTTTATTCCTCAGTAGAGTTGCTTTGTAATAAAGCTTATGCTTTCACATTTGTTAAAAAAAATAACCCAATAAAGAAATACTGGACTGTTATCTATTTAACATTCACACAAAACAACTCTAAACACCCAGGGTTTAAACCACTAAATCCTATTTTAAATCCTATTTGAGTTTTGGATATTAACGCCACTGGATGAGTTAATCAATCCAGACCGTTCACTCAGCATAATAACTCAAACCCCAAAGTCAAAGTAGTTGTGGGTTTTCTTTCTTAATTTTTTCTCTCGCTAGTTACTCGAGTGATGACGACTTGTCAGGGTGACGTCAGGACAACCGCAGCCAGTCTTTCTGCAGAGTTAGCCTTCGGCCTGTCAGCCACAAATACGTACCATGGCAGTGATTCTATCTGTCAGCCACATACGTACCATGGCAGTGATTATATCTGTCAGCCACATACGTACCATTGCAGTGATTCTATCTGTCAGTCACATATGTACCATGGCAGTGATTCTATCTGTCAGTCACATATGTACCATGCAGTGATTCTATCTGTTAGCCACATATGTACCATGAGTGATTTAATCTGTCAGCCACATACGTACCATGGCAGTGATCTATCTGTCAGCCACATATGTACCATGGCAGTGATTCTATCTGTCAGTCACATATGTACCATGGCAGTGATTCTATCTGTCAGCCACAAATACGTACCATGGCATAATTATATCTGTCAGCCACATATGTACCATGGGAGTGATTATATCTGTCAGCCACATACGTACCATGGCAGTGATTCTATCTGTCAGCCATATGTACCATGGCAGTGATTCTATCTGTCAGTCACATATGTACCATGGCAGTGATTCTATCTGTCAGCCACAAATACGTACCATGGCAGTAATTATATCTGTCAGCCACATATGTACCATGGCAGTGATTCTATCTGTCAGCCACATATGTACCATGGTAGTGATTCTATCTGTCAGCCACAAATACGTACCATGGCAGTGATTCTATCTGTCAGCCACTATGTACCATGGCAGTGATTCTATCTGTCAGCCACATACAGTGGGGGGAAAAAAGTATTTAGTCAGCCACCAATTGTGCAAGTTCTCCACTTAAAAAGATGAGGAGGCCTGTAATTTTATCAATAGGTACACTTCAACTATGACAGACAAAATGAGAAAAGAAATCCAGAAATATCACATTGTAGGATTTTTTATGAATTTATTTGCAAAATTATGGTGGAAAATAAGTATTTAAAAACGTGAAACAGCAAGCAATGCAGGTGTAGAAGCACTCTGCATTTAACACATTTACCAACATCTTAGTTATTCCCTCGCTCAACTTTCAGTCCTCATTTCCAGCGTGTGAGTTGACTCCAATTGTTGGACAGTACATGCTGTAATTCTATGTTTCTGTATCACCCAACAAACTACAGACACTGGGGACACAGCACTAACCCCAACAAACTACAGACAACTGGGGACACAGTACTAACCCACAAACTACAGACACTGGAGACACAGCACTAACCCACAACTACAGACACTGGGACCACATCACTAACCCACAACTACAGACACGGGACACCAGCCAACTAACCACAACTACAGACACGGGGACACAGCACTAACCCACAAACTACAGAGACTGGGGACACAGCACTAACCCACAACTCAGACACTGGGGACACAGCACTAACCCACAACTACAGACAGTGGGGACACAGCACTAACCCACAACTACAGACACTGGGACACAGCACTAACCCACAACTACAGACACTGGAGACACAGCACTAACCCACAACTAGAACAACTGGGGACACAGCACTAACCCACAACTACAGACACTGGGGACACAGCACTAACCCACAACTACCAGACACTGGGACACAGCACTAACCCACAACTACAGACACTGGAGACACAGCACTAACCACAACTACAGACCTGGAGACACAGCACTAACCCACAACTACAGACACTGGGGACACAGCACTACCACAACTACAGACACCTGGGGACACAGCACTAACCCACAACTACAGACACTGGAGACACAGCACTAACCCACAACTACAGACACTGGGGACACAGCACTAACCCACAACTACAGACGCTGGAGACACAGCACTAACCCACAACTACAGACACTGGGGACACAGCACTAACCCACAACTACAGACACTGGAGACACAGCCCGACACAGCTCTGAGAGGCTACACCAAACGCTAACACGCAACCGGGCCGGTGCGTAGCGAAGGAACAGCCGGCAACCTGCCACGGACAACCGACCCAGCCGTCACGATTCTCTCTCGCTCTCCACATGCAACGAGAGACAGACAACAACACAGTTGTGCGAGGAGCTGGTGAGTGTGTCCGCAGCCATGAAGGGAGCATCTAAGTGTTTGAAATGTTTGTTCCCTTGGACTGTCGGTGTCCAGCAGTGAAAACTCCTTTGAGTCTGCTGGAGACTCGCGTGCTATTAAATGTATAATTTGCAACATGTTCGTAGTTGTCACGGGGAAAGGTCCGATGGATACCTTAATTTGAGAAAAATATATTAAAGAAACTAAAGAAAGGAGAATTACTCTTCATGAAGAAATACAACATTTGACCAAGCGCCTTGAACTGAATAAGGATTCTATGAGACTATCAGCATCTTTACATGCTTCCAAGAGGATCAAAAAGGGACTTTACTGGACTACAATCAATTTCCCATGCTTCCAAGAGGATCATAAAGGGACTTCCTGGACTACGATCAATTTCCCATGCTTGCAAGGGGATCATAAAGGGACTTCCTGGACTACGATCAATTTCCCATGCTTCCAAGAGGATCATAAAGGGACTTCCTGGACTACGATCAATTTCCCCCCCTGCACCCTTCTACTACCTTCAACCAGGAAATGGCTGCTCATTGTTCCACTCCAGGTGAGTGTAAATGGCTGCTCATTGTTCCACTCCAGGTGAGTGTAAATGGATGCTCATTGTTTCACTCCAGGTGAGTGTAAATGGATGCTCATTGTTTCACTCCAGGTGAGTGTAAATGGCTGCTCATTGTTCCACTCCAGGTGAGTGTAAATGGCTGCTCATTGTTTCACTCCAGGTGAGTGTTAAATGAGCTGCTCATTGTTCCACTTCAGGTGAGTTGTAAATGGCCTGGCTCATTTTTCCACTCCAGCGTGAGTGTAAATTGCGCTCATTGTTCCACTTCAGGTGAGTGTAAATGGCTGCTCATTGGTTCCACTTCAGGTGAGTGTAAATGGCTGCTCATTGTTCCACTTTCAGGTGAGTGTAAATGGCTGCTCATTGTTCCACTCCAGGTGAGTGTAAATGGCTGCTCATTGTTCACTCCAGGTTGAGTGTAAATGGCTGTCATTGTTCCACTCCAGGTGAGTGTTAAATGGGCTGCTCATTGTTCCACTCCAGAGTGAGTGTAAATGGCTGCTCATTGTTTCACTCCAGGTGAGTGTAAATGGGTCCTGCTCATTGTTCCACTTCAGGTGAGTGTAAATGGTCATGCTCATTGTTCCACTCCAGCGTTGAGCGTTAAGATGGATGTGTAGGAAACCAGAAAAAAGAGAAGAATCTGTTCTCGGCTCACCTGCTTTCTTCCCCAGCATCCGGACTTTAACGCTTTGAGCCTCTGTACCAGCTGCTTCTGCCGGGGGCTTGGGTGTTCCATCCATGGCTATGGATGTCATTTCCTGTCATTCTACACATTGCCATGGGGCAGAGGGAAGATTTTGCAATTTTATAAAAATATTTATACTAATTTATTTAACAAGGCAAGTCAGTTAAGAACAAATTCCTTATTTACAATGACGGCTTAGGAACAGTTGGTTAACTGCCTTGTTCGGGCAGAACAACAGATTTTTACCTTGTCAGCTCAGGGATTCGATCGAGCAAACCTTTCAGTTACTAGCCCAACGCCTCTAACGACTACCTGACGCCCAGGAGAGATTTGTTTTTTCAATTTTAAAAGCTAATTTCTTGCCAATTATACCCATTTTGCCATGTGTAGAGAGAAGTGTTTGCCTTTTTAAAGCAAATTTTCTGCAATTCTTACACATTTTGTAATGACTTATGCCATGTTAATATTATCTAGTGAGGAATGACTAACAACAATGAATTGGGCCCCCTGGAGTTTAGGGCCCCTACATGCCCGCCGTCGGTATTCAGTCATGATAACTACAAAGTTCAGATAGTCGCTAAACTAACTACCAAGCTAAATTAAGTTAGTTGACGTGGCTAATGGAGTGACTGTCAGTGACTGACATAAGAGGAGAAACTGCTGATGCACAAACACACTTTGAAAAGGTCCCCTTGTGTATTCTACTATTCTAACGCTCCACAGTAAGTTGAGACCCCGACTGAGTTCCTAATAAAAAAAAGGGTAATTTAAAACTCATATAGAATTTAGTCGTTTAAAAACCCTGGGAGCCTGTTGATATGCCCTAGTGGCCCTAATGCCCACACACACCTCCTTTGCGCTGACCTTCTCATTCTCCATTCTGTCTCCCTGACTGTCCATCTCTCTCTCTCCCTCTCCCCCTCTCCCCCTCTCCCTCTTCTCTGCCTTCTGAAAGACCGTGTGGATTTGTAGTCATAGTAGTGCCTCGACAAATATGATGGAAACCCTCTTATTCAGTGGGCGGTGAAACTGCCATAGCAATGTGACCTGACAGATCTACAGAGGTACAGCACTGTCAGGAGCATAATCAAATACTCTCAGTTCCTACTGATTTAAACAGCAATGCAGCAGAATGGAGGGAGGGATAGAGGGAGGGACAGAGGGAGGGACTATTTTTCTCCACTTCCTGACAAACACTGACGTGCCCAAAATAAACAGCCTGTTGCTCAGTCCCTGAATTGGTACCATTGGAAAGAAGGCACTTTGAAGTTTGTAGAAATGTTAAAATAATGTAGGAGACTATAACACAATAGGTATGGTATTATAAAATCCAAAGAAAAACCAACCAGATTATATTTTTTGTTGAGATCCCATGCTCTTACAATGGAAAGTATAAGGGCATATCCAAATCCAGCTCCCAGAATGCAATTCCTGTGGTTTCCACTAGATGTCAACAGTCTTTGTTCAAGGTTTCAGGCTTGTTTCTTCTAAAGCGAGGAAGAATAATGAGTTTTAGTACTGGGATATAGACTTGGAAATTCGTGTATGACGAAGAGGACGCACACCTGCTAATATCACTTTCCTATTGAACATACTTCTTTCCGTATGAAATATTATAGTTTAATTACATGTTAGGGGATCTGAGGATTATATAGAAATGCATTATGACGTGTTTTAACAAAGTTTAGCGGTAGCTTTTTGGATTCCTTTCTCTTCATGTTCAACGAGTGGATTATTTAAATCGATGGTACCAACTAAACTGACGTTATGGGATATAAAGAAGGGTTTTATCTAACAAAACCACACTACATGTTGTAGGTGGGACCCTTTGCATGACAAATCAGAGGAAGATTTTCAAAAAGTAAGTGAATATTTCCATCACTATTTTTGAATTTATGAAACTTGTGCTGGTGAATAAATATTTTGATGTGGGGCGCCGTCCTCAAACAATGGCATGGCATGTTTTCACTGTAAAGCCTATTGTAAATCGGACAGTGCAATTAGATTAACAATAATTTAAGCTTTTAACCGATATAAGACACTTGTATGTACCTAAATGTTTAATATCCATAATTTTTATGATTATTTATTTGAATTGCGCACCCTCCAATTTCACCGGAAGTTGTCGACAGGTATCCCGCTAGCAGGACGCCTAGCTCTAAGAAGTTTTAAAACAGCAATGCAGCAGAATGGAGGGAGGGATGAAGGTAGGGATGGAGGGAGGCATAGAGGGAGGGACAGAGGCATAGAGGGAGGGACAGAGGGAGGGTGAGGAAGGTGATAACATGTACATCACTGACACATGCACACAAGGTATAAATTCAGTTTGATGAATATTAATCCCTGTTGCCTTTTGTATTGTAGTGTTTGGGTCAACGGAAGGGTGAGACCCTATTGAGACCCTATTGGGTCAACAGAAGGGTTAGAGACCCTATTGGGTCAACAGAAGGGTTAGAGACCCTATTGGGTCAACAGAAGGGTTAGAGACCCTATTGGGTCAACAGAAGGGTTAGAAACCCTATTGGGTCAACAGAAGGGTTAGAGACCCTACTACCCTAAGGGTTAGAGACCCCCACTGCATCATTCAAGACAGTTGCTTGTTGAGAAGAGGCTGTTCTTCTACTAATCTCACTGGAACCCCCCCCCCCCCCCCCGGGTCTCTGATCACTACTTTGTTAATTTTCCTCTCTCATCCAACCCTACCCGCTCAGTCCAGATGGTCATGCATCGTCCCACTACTCTCTACCTCTTCTATCCGTTCATCTCTCCTTTCTGATAAATCCTTATTCCTCCCTGTCTCCTGACTCTGCCTCTTCGACGGTACTCCTTCCCACCTGTTCTTTGGCTGAGTGACTCACTGCGTACTGACAGAACAGGGCAAAAAAAAAAATGAAAACTAAACTTCCGGAGGACCTATCATCCTTCCACTTTCTCCTCTCTTCCTTCTCTTCTTCTGTATCCACTGCTAAAGCCACTTTCTCCTCTCTACCTTCTCTTCTTCTGTATCCACCGCTAAAGCCACTTTCTCCTCTCTTCCTTCTCTTCTTCTGTATCCACTGCTAAAGCCACTTTCTACCACTCTAAATGTCAAGCTTCTATCTCTAATACTAGGAAACTCTTTTCTACCTTCTCCTCCGTCCTTAATTCTCCACCCTTCCCTCCGTCCTCTCTCTCTGCAGATGACTTTGTCAACCACTTTGAAAAAGAGTTTGACAAAATCTGCTCCTCATTCACCCAGCCTCACTCACACAGAACTACTATACGACTTGACCTCTTTCCCCCCTCTCTCTCTCCAGATAACATCCTGTGACTAGTGAGGTCTGGCCACCCGACAACCTGCCCACTCAACCTCCATCCCCTCCTCCCTTCTCCAGACTATCTCCAGAGACCTTCCATTCCTCACTTCTCTCATCAACTCATCCTTGATCGCTGGCTGCGTCCCTTCAGACTTCAAATGGCCAGTTGCTCCCCTCCTAAAGAAACAACACTCAACCCCTCTGATGCCAAAAACTACAGACTTTGAGCATGCTGTCTCTGACCCACTCTCTCGCTATCTCTCTCAAAAGGATCTTCTTGAGACTGCTTTTCTCTGTGTCACGTGGTTCTCTGCTCTGCCAAAGCTGACTCTCTCTCTCTCTCTGTTCTCATCCTCCTAGATCTATCCGCTGCCTTCAACACCTTGAACCATCAGATCCTCCTCTCCACCCTCTCAGGGCTGGGAGTCTCAGGCTCTGCACACTCCTGGATTGTATCCTACCTGGCAGGTCGCTCCTACCAGGTGGTGTGGAGAGGATCTGTGTCTGCACCACGTACTCTCACTACTGGTGTCTCTCAGGGCTCGGTTCTAGGCCCTCCCCTCTTTTCTCTATGCACAGTTAGCCATGGTTATGTAAATTCCAGCTGAAAAGCACCCTGGTCCTGGGCTTGGCACCAACTCAGGGCAGGTCTACAAGAGCCATGGTCCAGTGAGAAACAGGTGCCAATCCCTGTAGATGGAAACAGAAAAGTCTGAGCCTCCAGAAATAAAACCCTGGGCAAAACCATATGCACCATATGGGGCTTTTCCACTGTGGCACCAGTGTTACCATGGTGTATACACCCTGATGTTAGGTTGTGGGTGTCATGTAGTGTAAAACCAGGTTTTATATGTCTACCTATCACCATTGTGTCTGCACTGCGTGTCGAGCCCCAGGGCTCGGTCATAGGTCCTCTTTAATGTCTCACTACTGGTATTCCTCAGGGATCAGTATTAGGCCCTCTCCTGTTCTCACTACTGGTGTCCCCCAGGAATCGGTTCTAGGTCCTCTTTAATGTCTCACTACTGGTGTCGCCCAGGGATCGGTACTAGGCCTTCTTTAATGTCTCACTACTGGTGTCGCCCAGGGATCGGTACTAGGTCTTCTCCTGTTCTCTCTGTACACCAAGTCACGGTTCTATGTTTATTATGTTTACCCATGTTTATTTCACCTTTGGGAGTTGGACAGTATCTTGAAGGCAACATTTTAGAATTAGTCCTGAAATCATTCAATTATTTTTGTTGCATACTTTTTTGTAGTTTGTGGATTTAATTTTTTTAATTTTTTAATTTTACCTTTATTTTACTCGGCAAGTCAGTTAAGAACAAATACTTATTTTCAATGAAGGCCTGGGAACATGATGATGGCCTCAAATTGTTTGATGGAAACACTTTATGTCTGATGCTTTTATATGTTGAAGTATAATATTTTCTATAGTTTTCATCATTTATTCCTCATCTTTTCCTGTATGCCCATTTACCAATGCCCCTTCCTTCTGCCTCTGTACAAAGCTAATATTATCTAGCTGTGGAAATCAAAAGCCTTTAAATGAGAAGGTAAAGATTGCATTTCTCATGACAAAGGTCTGTAAATCAATTTTCTGTCCCCTAATTAAGTTTTGGAGCTAGCTGCTCTCAGACTCATTCCTCATCATTTTATCTACTCAGGAGTGTTTGGTCAGTTAAATAAAAATCTTCTCTTGACCCGGACTAGACCAAAGCAATAGAGCTTCTCCTGACCCGGACTAGACCAAAGCAGTAGAGCTTCTCCTGACCCGGACTAGACCAAAGCAGTAGAGCTTCTCCTGACCCGGACTAGACCAAAGCAGTAGAGCTTCTCCTGACCCGACTAGACCAAAGCAGTAGAGCTTTCCCTGACCCGGACTAGACCAAAGCAATAGAGCTTCTCCTGACCCGGACTAGACCAAAGCAATAGAGCTCTCTGACCCGGACTAAGCCAAAGCAGTGAGCTTCTCCTGATCCGGACTAGACCAAAGCAGTAGAGCTTCTCCTGACCCGGACTAGACCAAAGCAGTAGAGCTTCTCTTGACCCGGACTAGACCAAAGCAGTAGAGCTTCTCCTGACCCGGACTAGAACAAGGCAATAGAGCTTCTCCTGACCCGGACTAGACCAAAGCAGTAGAGCTTCTCCTGACCCTGACTAGACCAAAAGTAATAGAGCTTCTCCTGACCCGGACTAGACCAAAGCAGTAGAGCTTCTCCTGACCCGGACTAGACCAAAGCAATAGAGCCTCTCTTGACCCAGACTAGACCAAAGCAGTAGAGCTCCTCCTGACCCGGACTAGACCAAAGCAATAGAGCTTCTCCTGACCCGGACTAGAGCCAAAGCAGTAGAGCTTCTCCTGACCCTGACTAGACCAAAGCAACAGAGCTTCTCTCTGACCGGGACTAGACCAAAGCAGTAGAGCTTCTCCTGACCTGGACTAGACCAAAAGCAGTAGAGCTTCTCCTGACCCGGACTAGACCAAAGCAATAGAGCTTCTCCTGACCCGGACTAGACCAAAGCAATAGAACTTCTCTTGACCCAGACTAGACCAAAGCAGTAGAGCTCCTCCTGACCCGGACTAGACAAAAGCAAATCGATCTTCTCCTGACCCGGACTAGACCAAAGCAGTAGAGCTTCTCCTGACCCTGACTAGACCAAAGCAACAGACACATGGAAAAAGATGTGTTTTCATCTTTGTAAAAGCAGCACTTATAGGAAAAGGACATTAGAGCACACAACATGATACTTATCTTATGATTATGTTGATTTGAGCTGCCCAAGCTTAGATGAAAATAAAATGCACATACTTTCCCAATCCAAGATGGCGTAGCAGTCAGGCGTCTTTGTCTTCATCTTGTCGTGTCCCTGTATATATATTTTTCTTCGCATATATTTTGTATATGTATATATTTTTTTTTTTACCTCAAATCCAACATACTCTCTTGCAACCCGCCTCACCCAATGTGGTATGGATCTGCTGTTTTCTTTACTTCAGAACCGGAACCCCCAACAGAGGCTAGCCAGCTAACTAGCTACTAGCTAGTAGTCAGCTAGCCACTGCTAGCGGACATCAGCTAACCTTTTGCCCGGACAACTCCTGCCAGTCTGCACAGTGCGATTCAACCCAGAGCTTACCGGACTAATTTTCCCCACATCTCCAGATTCCTACCGCAAGATCTGAACTTTTTCACCTGGATCATCGCAGCTAGATAGTTGCTATCTGAGTGGCTACTCCTGGCTAACGTCTCTGTCACGAAGCAYGCACCAATTCGCCTGGAGCTAGCCTATGCTAGGCCCATCTCCCGGCTAGCTGAAGAGGTCCATCAGCCACTCCTTGGGCTACAGTACCTATTTTGCCAACTGGCTTGGACCCCTTTTACTGCCGATACAGAGCCCCGCCGATCCTTCATGACTGGTCCACCGATGTAATCTGACTGAGGGAGTTCTCAACAGGCTCCTCTGTCGCAACGTCCCCCTAAGGCCCGTCTGCTAGCCTACTAGCCCCGGCCCTCTAGCTGTCTGAATCGCCGTATCTCCAGCCCGCCTAGCTACTCACTAGACCCCATGATCACTCGGCTACGCATGTCAATATGCCTTGTCCATTGCTGTTTGGGTTAGTGATTATTGTCTTATTTCTCTGTAGAGCCTCCAGCCCTGCTCAATATGCCTTAGCTAACCCTTTTGTTCCACCTCCCACACATGTGTTGACCTCACCTGGTTTAAATGGTGTCTCTAGAGCCAATACCTCTCTCATTGTCACTCAATGCCTAGGTTTACCTCCACTGTACTCACATCCTACCATACCCTTGTCTGTACATTATGCCTTGAATCTATTCTTCCGTGCCCAGAACCTGCTCCTTTAACTCTCTGTTCCGAACGTGCTAGATGGCCAGTTCGTATAGCCTTTATCCGTACCCTTATCCTACTCCTCCTCTGTTCCTCTGGTGATGTAGAGGTGAATCCAGGCCCTGCAGTGCCTAGCTCCACTCCCATTTCCRAGCCGCTCTCATTTGTTGACTTCTGTAACCGTAAAAGCCTTGGTTTCATGCATGTTAACATTAGAAGCCTCCACCCTAAGTTTGTTTTATTCACTGCTTCAACCCGGATGTCCTAGCCGTATCTGAATCCTGGCTTAGGAAGGCCACCAAAAACCCTGAAATTTCCATCCCTAACTATAACATTTAACGACAAGATAGAACTGCCAAAGGGGGCGAAGTTGCAATCTACTGCAGAGATAGCCTGCAGAGTTCTSTCATACTACCCAGGACTGTGCCCCAAAAATTTGAGGTTCTACTTTTAAAAATCCACCTTTCCAGAAACAAGTCTCTCACCGTTTCCGCTTGCTATAGACCACCTTCTGCCCCCAGCTGTGCCCTGGACACCATATGTGAATTGATTGCCCCCCATCTCTCGGCAGAGCTCATACTGTTAGGTGACCTAAACTGGGACATGCTTAAACACCCCGGCCGTCCTACAATCTAAACTAGATGCCCTCAATCTCACACAAATTATCAATGAACCTACCAGGTACACTGTATATAGACTTTTCTATTGTGTTATTGACTGTATGTTTTGTTTATTCCATGTGTAACTCTGTGTTGTTGTTTGTGTCGAACTGCTTTGTTTTATCTTGGCCCTGGGTCCTCTTGGTGATGTTCAGAGGTTGAATCCAGGCCCTGCGCAGTGCCTTAGCTTCCAACTCCCATCTCCCAGCCGCTCTCATTTGTTGACTTCTGTCAACCGGTAAAAGCCTTGTTCCATGCTTTAACATTAGAAAGCTCTCACCCCTAAGTTTGTTTTATTCACTGCTTCAACCCGGATTGTCCTATGTCGTGTATACTGCCAATCCTGGCTTTAGGAGCGTCCGCCATAGATCAACCTGAAATTCCCATCCCTAAGCTATATACCGACATTTAGACGACACAGATCTAGAACTTGCCAAAGGGGGCGCATAAGTTAGTTCAATTCGTCCTGCAGGAAGATTAGTTCCTGCAGATGTTCTTGTAGTATCACCTAGCTGTCCCGCGGGGGGGGGTGAGGTCAACTTTTAAAATGCCCTCTATGCCGAAGCAGTGGGCTGTCGTTTCCGCTAGCTATTGGAGAAGCGCCTGGCGGAGACAGTCCTTTGACGCGGGGTGGGTCCCTGGCAGGTTCGGCGCTGGTGGCCGCTTGGCGACCGGAGATGTGTGGTATCGGGGGTTGGGGGTGCCCCCCATCTCTGGCATGAATGACTCTGTATACTCTGTTTAGGTACGTATAACTCGGTACCATTGTCGTCCTTAACACCGCTCTGCCCACCGGCCGTCCTACAATTCTAACTAGATGCCTCAATTCTCACAAATGATCAATGAACCTACCAGGTACACTGTATATAGACTTTTCTTATGTTGTTATTGACTGTATGTTTTGTTTATTCCATGTGTAACTCTGTGTTGTTGTTTGTGTCGAACTGCTTTGTTTTATCTTGGCCAGGTCGCAGTTGTAAATGAGAACTTGTTCTCAACTAGCCTACCTGGTTAAATAACGGTGTAATAAATTTCAAAAAATCAAAATATATCAAGTCTGCATGGCCCATTGGTCGTGATGTCACAAGTTGTATAATGACCAAAGTATGCATATTTAGTATATTAGTATAGTATTTATATATATATATATATATATATTATATATATATATTATATATATATATATATATATATATATATTATATATATAGTATATATTTAGGACCATTGTAAGATGTGGGCTAAGTAGTCTGCCTTGTCAAAATAATTTGGAGATTGTTCCTGAATTGTGAGCTTTTCTGGTCGGGTCCTAATCTATTGGGATATGAAATGAGAAACAATTTGAAAACTGTCACTCCTATTTCCAAGTTAATTTTAGAAACCCAATTAAGTTTTACCTATTTCATATTTCATGTAATAGAGCAGGTGGGGAAATGTGAGGATGATTGAACGTCAGAGGCTAAACTCAGATAAATATTTTCAGGCATCAGGTATAGCAGCGTCCACTATTGGGGCCAAAGTCATCAACCACAGACACTTTCTAGAATGTCCACAGTATGGCAGTCCTCTGCCATCACTAATCAACCGTCCTCTGATATCACTAATCATCAGTCCTCTACCCTCTGCCATCACTGATTATTAATCCTCTACCCTCTGCCATCACAATATTATTATCATCTACCCTCTACCATCACTGATTATCAGTCATCTACCCTCTACCATCATCATCTTTCAGTCCTCTGCCATCACTACATCATCAGTCCTCTACATCACTCATCTTCAGTCCTCTACCCCTCTACATCACTCATCTTCAGTCTCTACGCCTCTACCATCACTCATCTCAGTCCTCTACCCTCTACCATCACTCATCATCAGTCCTCTACCCTCTGCCATCACTAAATCATCAGTCCTCTACCATCACTAATCATCAGTCTCTACCCATCATCATCATCAGTCCTCTCCCATCACTCATCAATCAGTTCCTCTACCTCTCCATCACTAATCAATCAGTCCTCTACCATCACTAAATCATCAAGTCCTCTGCCCATACTAATCATCAGTCCTACCATCACTCATCATCAGTCCTCTGCCATCACTCCATACATCAGTCCTCTACCCTCTACCATCACGTAATCATCGAGTCCTTACCATCAATAATCACCCACAGCTTTTATCAGCAAAATTACACTAATAATTTAGCCATTTTTATACCAACCTGTTTACATGGAGCCTTGCCTCTAATGGAAACATATTTCTAGTTCAGCTGCACCACACAGGTCACTCACAGTTAACACTTCTAGCATTCTGTTTTCACATCACAGTTATAATTACACAAATTGGTTTGACATTTTTAATTTAAAATTGAACAATTGTCCAAAAGGACAGCGTAGGCAGTAGATCATGATGGTTTGGTAAAGAGAGAACGAGAGAATGCAGTGCTGAGTGTTAAGTTAAGTAATTAATGTCGGAGAGACAATGGCACGCGTGGCTTTGGCCAGCAGGTCTCACACGACGGTTACACACGTGCCATCTGCTTCTTATACGTGATGAGTGGGGTGTTCAAGTACTCTGCTCAAGGACCTGCTGTGGCCAGGTACTGTGGCTACCTAGAACCACTGTAACAGAATGGTACGTGGGCTTCTGTTGGATTCTCAGTTTTCATGTAGTCAACATCAAAAGTTTACGTCAAGTTGACATTTTGACAGGAGCAATTGAAACAGACTGATAACCGATTGATACACACGATTGATACCAGATTGAAACAGACTGATAACCGATGATACCCAGAGATGATTAACAGATTGATAACACAGATTGATAACAGATGATAACAGATTGATAACAGATTGATAACAGACTGATAACCGATTGATAACAGATTGAAGAAACAGATTGATAACAGATGATAACAGATTGATACCAGATTGGATTTTAACAGACTGATAACAGATTGATAACAGACTGATAACAGACTGATTAACCGATTGATACCAGATTGATAACAGACTGATAACCGATTGATACCAGATTGATAACAGACTGATACCAGATTGATACCAGATTGATAACATACTGATACCAGACTGATAAACAGATTGGATAACAGATTGATAAACAGATGATTACAGACTGATACAGACTGATAACAGATTGATAACAGATTGATTAATCAATTGATAACATATGATAACAGACTGATAACAGACTGATAACCGATTGAATACCAGATTGATACCAGATTGATAACAGACTGATAACAGACTGATACCAGACTGATAACAGACTGATAACAGACTGATAACAGACTGATAACAGACTGATAACGGATTGATACCAGATTGATACA
>NW_019943994.1:33559-46478 GCF_002910315.2 Salvelinus sp. IW2-2015 | reverse complement strand
CCAGGTCGCAGTTGTAAATGAGAACTTGTTCTCAACTAGCCTACCTGGTTAAATAACGGTGTAATAAATTTCAAAAAATCAAAAATATATCAAGTCTGCATAGGCCCATTGGTCGTGGATGTCACAAGTTGTATAATGACCAAAGTATGCATATTTAGTATATATAGTATAGTATATATATATATATATATATATATATATATATATATTATATATATATATATATATATAATATATATATATATATATATAGTATATATTAGGACCATTGTAAGATGTGGGCTAAGTAGTCTGCCTTGTCAAAATAATTTGGAGATTGTTCCTGAAAAATGTAGCTTTTCTGGTCGGGTCCTAATCTATTGGGATATGAAATGAGAAACAATTTGAAACGTCACTCCTATTTCCAAGTTAATTTTAGAAACCCAAATAAGTTTTACCTATTTCATATTTCATGTAATAGAGCAGGTGGGGAAATGTGAGGATGATTGAACGTCAGAGGCTAAACTCAGATAAATATTTCAGGCATCAGGTATAGCAGCGTCCACTATTGGGGCCAAAGTCATCAACCACAGACACTTCTAGAATGTCACAGTATTGGCAGTCCTCTGCCATCACTAATCAACCGTCCCCTGATATCACTAATCATCAGTCCTCTACCCTCTGCCATCACTGATTATTAATCCTCCAGATTGATAACAGATTGATAGCAGATTGATAGCAGATTGATAACAGATTGATAACAGATTGATAACAGATTGATAACAGATTGATAACAGACTGATAACGGATTGATACCAGATTGATACCAGATTGATACCAGATTGATAACAGATTGATAACAGATTGATAACAGATTGATACCACCACTGGGTGTTTAATTTATGTTTAAATGTTCTCAATGAGTCACTATATACAGCACCCATTCTCAGTTTGCAATGTTTTTATCGCAGGCCTCAACTCCATCTTGTCACGCCCTGACCTTAGAGAGCCTTTTTATGTCTCTATTTTGGTTTGGTCAGGGTGTGATTTGGGGTGGGCATTCTATGTTTGTTTTTTCTATGATTTTGTATTTCTATGTTTTGGCCGGGTTATGGTTCTCAATCAGGGACAGCTGTCTATCGTTGTCTCTGATTGGCAACCATACTTAGGTAGCCCTTTTCCCCTCCTTTCGTTGTGGGAAGTTGTCTTTGTTTTGTGGCGCTATAGCCTTTAGCTTCACGGTCGTTTTTGTATTGTTTATTGTTTTTGTCGGCGTCATCCTAATAWAAAGGAATATGTACGCTCACCACGCTGCTGCGCTTTGGTCTACTTCTTACGACGGCCGTGACACATCTCCTTTGTGTGTGTCAGTGTTGGAGAGTCCTCCAGACCCACCCATCCCTTCCATCTCTCTGTGACATCAGTGCAAACTTCTGCAACTTGACTCCACAGGGCTGTGAAACTCAAGGACAGACAAATACATTTAATCAAATTATATATCCAATATTTTGGCAGCTTATCGAAACTTATCGAGACTAATGGCCATTGAGCTACAGACTGGAGGACGAGGCAATATACTGTCAGTGATTGGACTAGACTGGGACGATGAAATACTGTCAGTGAATTAACTAGACTGGAGGACGTATGAAATAATACTGTCAGTGAAGTGCACTAGACTGGAGGACGATGGAATATACTGTCAGTTGAATTGACTTCAGACTTGGGAGGACGATGGAATATTTACTGTCAGTGAATTAACTGACGGAGGACGATGGAGAATATACTGTCAGTGAAGTGACTAGACTGGAGGACGATGTAGAATACTTCAGTGAATTAACTAGACTGGAGGACGATGGAATATACTGTCAGTGAAATTAACTTAGAGACTGGAGGACGAATGGAATATACTGCTCAGTGAAATTAACTAGACTGGGACGATGGAATATACTGTCAGTGAATTGACTTAGACTGGAGGACGATGTGAATATAGCTGTCAGTGAATTAACTAGACTGTGAGGACGATGGAAATATACTTGTCAGTGAATATGACTAGACTGGAGGACGAATGGAATATACTGTTAGTTGAATTGACTAGACTGGAGGACGATTGGAATATACTTCATGTATAGCGAGGGACGGACTATATATGTCGTAATTGAACTGGGTAGGAAACTGTCTGAATTGTAGAAGGAGGCATAATTATTACTGTCAGTGAATTGACTGGAGACTAAGTGACGAGATTCACCTCAGAAGTCATTGAGCTGTAATATAGATATGACTAGATTCTGAGAGGCAGAGGCACAATTCATCACTACCTCGTCTCACTTGGCAATAATTGCTAATACTGGGAGGAGCGATAGGAAAACTACTGTCAGTGAATTAAACTAGACTGGAGGACGGATGGAATATACTGTCAGTGAATTGATCTAGACGGAGGACATGGAATATTACTGTGTGAATTGACAATAGACTGGAGGACGATGGATATATACTGTTCAAGTGATATTGTAACTAGACTGGAGACGATGGAATCATACTGTCAGTGAATTAACTAGACTGGATTGACGATGGAACATTCACTGGTCAGTGGAATTTGAGACTGGCAGGACGATGGAACTTATACTGTCAGTGAATTACAGACTGCGAGGACGATGTATATACTAGTTCACAGTGAATTGACTGCGGGAGGACGATGGAATATACTGTCAGTGAATTAAACTAGACTGGAGGACGATGGAATATACTGTCAGTGAATTGACTAGACTGGAGGACGATGGAATTATACTGTCAGTGAATAGACTAGACTGGAGGACCGATGGAATATACTGTTCAGTGAATTGACTGGAGGACGATGGAATATACTGTCAGTGAATTGACTGGACTGGAGGACGATGGAATATACTGTCAGTGAATTGACTGTACGAGGACGATGGAATATACTGTCAGTGAATTAACTAGACTGGAGGACGATGGAATATACTGTCAGTGAATTGACTAGACTGTGAGGACGATGGAATATAGCGTGTCAGTGAATTAACTAGACTGGAGGCGATGTTTTTCGAAATACTGCAGTGAATGGGACTCAGACTGACGAGACGATGGAATATACTGTCAGTGATGACTATGACTGGAGGACGATGGAATATACTGTCAGTATTAAGACTAGACTGGGAGGACGATGGAATATACTGTCAGTGAATTAACTAGACTGGAGGACGATGGAATATACTGTCAGTGAATTGGACTAGACTGGAGGACGATGGAATCATTACTGTCAGTGAATTGACTAGATCTGGAGGGACGATGGAATATACTGTCAGTGAATATGACTAAGACTGCTGAGGACGATGGAATATGACTGTCAGGCTAATAGATGAGCGAGGAAACTGTCAGTGAAGTGACTAGCCTGGAGTAGAATGCGTATCGAGACATATGTCAAACTGGTTCAATGTGAATGTTAACGATGGAATGCGAGTATTAGGAAAATAAACGCTGCAGTGGAATTGGACTAGAGCATCTGGAGGAACGTCGTGGAAATATAAACTGTCAGTTGCAAGTTGATAGGACTTGGAGGACGATGGGAATATACTGCATGACTGAACTGTGAGGACGATGGACATAGATACGTTTGTCAGTGAATGACAACTGACGTGGATGGACGAACGGATATATACTGTTCAGTGAATGCTAGACTGGAGGGACTGTGTAATATACTGCAAGGATGACTAGGACTGGAGGACGATGGAATTTACCTGTCAGTGAATTAATATGGAAGGACGATGGAATATCTGTCAGTGTAATTAACTGACGGAGGACGATTGGATATATGACCTGTCAGTGAATTGAACTAGACTGCGAGGACGTATGGAAAAATACTGTCAGTGAAGTTGAACTGGAGGACGATGGATTTTATAAAAGTGTCAGTGAATTAACGTAGACTGTGCAGGACGATGGAATTTACGTTCAGTGAATGACTAGACTGGAGGAACGATGAAATAACTGTCGTGAATTGACTGGATGGCTGGATTACGTCAGGAACTTCAACTGACTGAAGGAAATAGTCAGTGAATTAACTAGAACTGGAGGACTGATGAATATACTGCATGAATACTAGGACGTGGACATACTTCGGTATAAGACTGGAGGACGATGGGAATTATACTGTCAGTGAATTGACTAGACTGGAGGACGATGGAATTATTACTGTCAGTGAATTGATGACTCGATGGTATTATTGCACGGATTGGACTTGCGGGAGATCATACTGTCATTGAATTTAAACCACTGGAAGGACGGTGGAATATACTGTCAGTGAATTGACTAGACGGAGGGACGACTGGAATATTACTGTCAGTGAATTGACTGGAGGACGAATGGAAAGTTCTGTCAGTGAATTAACTAGACTGCGAGGGACGATGAATATACGGTCCGTCAGTTGATATTGACCTAGACTGGGAGACCGATTGGAATATACTGTCAGTGAATTGACTAGACTGGAGGACCGATGGAATATACTGTCAGTGAATTGACTAGTACTGGAGGACGATGGATATTATACTGTCAGTGAATTGATAGGAGACTTGAGAGGACGATGGAATCATACGTCAAGTGAATAACTAGACTGGAGGAGATGAAATATACTGTCAGTTTAAAGTGACTTAGATCTGGAGGACGATGGAATCAGTCTGTCAGTGGAATTAACTAGGACTTGAGGACGATGGAATATAAACTGTCAGTGAATATGACTAGACTGGAGGAACGATGGACATTATACTGTCAGTGAATTGACTTAACTGCAGGACGCATGGAATATCTGTCAGTTGAACTCTAACTATCTGGATGGACACGATGGAATATACTGTCGTGAATAGACTAGACTGCGAGGACGATGGAATATACTGTCACGTGAATTGGACTAGACTGCGAGACGATGCGAATATACTGTCAAGTGAATGACTAGACTGTGAGGACGTATGGATTACTGTCAGTGAATTAAACTAGACTGGAGGACGATGGAATATTCCTGTCAGTGAATACTAGACTGGAGGACGATGGAATATACTGTCAGTGAATTGACTAGACTGGAGGACGATGGAATATACTGTCAGTGAATTGACTGGAGGACGATGGAATATACTGTCAGTTGAATGACTAGACTGGAGGACGATGGAATATACTGTCAGTGAATTGACTAGACTGGAGGACGATGGAACATACTGTCAGTGAATTGACTTAGACTGGAGGACGATGGAATAACTGTCAGTGAATTACTAGACTGGAGGACGATGGAATATACTGTCAGTGAATTAACTAGGTGGAGGACGATGGAACATACTGTAAGTGAATTGACTAGACTGGGAGGCGATGGAACATTACTGTCAGTGTCACGAAGTATACCGAAGGTGACTCCCCTTCCCGTTCGGGTGGCACTCGGCGGTCGTCGTCGTCGGTCACTAGCTTGCCACCGATCCCTTTCCTTTTCGTTTGTCTGTCTAATTGTTTTCACCTGTTTCTTGTTGGGGTTTGGGAGGTGTACATTTAGGTTAGTTTCGCCCGCTAGTGTTTGTCGGGCTTATTTTGTGTATCCATGTTGTACGTCGTGAGTGTTTTCTTTGATTTGTGGGATTTTGCTATTCAGCTTATTTTAACAGTGGACTGTGGGTTGTTTTACGCCTGTGTTTTGGCACCACCCGTTTGTACCTGTTCTGTTTTCAGCTGTGGATTAAAGCGTTTTTCCTGGACTCTTTTGCCTCTCTCTGCGCCTGACTCTGGCACCCATCATTCACCTGACGTACAGTCAGTGAATTGACTATACTGGAGGACGATTATACTGTCAGTGCTGTTATTTTCTTTTTGATTCCTATGTCTGGCAGTCACTCACCTAAACAGTAACATGAGCACATCTGAAAACGCTTACAATAATTTCTCTAATATCATAATTACACTGATGTCCCTCCTTGTAAATATTTCCTGGCTCCTATCCACAGACCGGTCTTAAAGCTTCCTCATTAAAATGAAACTATACTAGCTTCTTATTTGTTCTCAGTCTACACAAAGTAATATCTCCAAATGCGGCTCTCTCCTCGGAAAACAGACTCTCCTTTATCTCAGCTGTTTTAGAGCGCGGTGGTCAGGAAGGCTTGGGTCTGTATGTCTAGTCTGTCTGTCTGATCATGAGTCTGTCTGTCTGTTGTCTGTCTGTCTGTTGTCTGTCTGTCGTGTCTGTCGTCTGTCTGTCTGTCTGTCTGTCTGTCTGTACTGTGCTGTTGTCTGTCTGTCTGTCTGTCTGTGCTGGCTGTCTGTCTGTCTGTCTGTCTGTCTGTCTGTTGTCTGTCTGTCTGTCTGTCTTGTCTGTGTTCTGTCGTCTGTTCTGTCTGTCTGTCTGGCTGTCTGTCTTGTCTGTCTGTCTGTTCTTGTCTGTCTGTCTGTTCTGTCTGTCTGTCTGTCTGTCTGTCTGTCTGTCTGTCTGTCTGTCTGTCTGTGTCTGGCTGTCTGTCTGTCTGTCTTCTGTCTGTCTGTCTGTCTGTCTGGTCTGTCTGTCTGTTCTGTTGTCTGTCTGTCTGTCTGTCTGTTCTGTCTGTCTGTCTGTCTGTCTTGTCTGTTCTGTCTGTCTGTCTGTTCTTGTTCTGTCTGTCTGTCTGTCTGTCTGTCTGTCTGTCTGTCTGGTCTGTTCTGTCTGTCTTGTCTGTCTGTCGGTCTGTCTGTCGTCTGTCCGTTTCTGTCTGCTCTGTTCTGTCTGTCTGTCTGTCTGTCTGTTTCTGTTGTGTCTGTCTGTCGTCTGTCTGTCTGTCTGTCTGTCTGTCTGTCGTCGTCTGTCTGTCTGTCTGTCTGTTTTGTCTGTCTGTCTGTCTTGTCTGTCTGTCATGTCTGTCTGTCTGTCTGTCTGTCTGTCGTCTGTCTGTTGTTGTTCTGTCTGTCTGTCTGTCTGTCTGTCTGTCTGTCTTCTGGTCTGTCTGTCTGTCTGTCTGTCTGTCTGTCTGTCTGTCTGTCTTCTGTCTGTCTGTCCTGTCTGTCTGTCTGTCTGTCTGTCTGTTGTCTGTCTGTTCTGTCTGTCTGTCTGTCTGTCTGTCTGTCATGTCTGTCTGTCTGTCTGTCTGTTCTGTTCTGTCTGTCTGTCTGTCTGTCTGTCTGTCTGTCTGTCTGTCTGTCTGTCTGTCTGTCTGTCTGTCTGTCTGTGTCTGTCTGTCTGTCTGTCTGTCTGTCTGTCTGTCTGTCTGTCTGTCTGTCTGTCTGTCTGTCTGTCTGTCTGGGCTGTCTGTCTCGTCTGTCTGTCTGTCGTTCTGTCTGTCTGTCTGTCTGTCTGTCTGTCTGTCTGGTCTGTCTGTCTGTCTCTGTCTGTCTTGTCTGTCTGTCTGTCTGTCTGTCTTGTCTGGTCTGTCTCTGTCTGTCTGTCTGTCTGTCTGTCTGGTCTTCTGCGCTTCTGTTCTTGTCTGTCTGTCTGGTCTGTCTGTCTGTCTGTCTGTCTGTCTGTCTGTCTGTCTGTCTGTCTGTTCTGTCTGTCGTGTACTGTCTGTCTGTCTGTCTGTCTGTCTGTCTATCTGTCTGTCTGTCTGTTCTGTCTGTCTGTCTGTCTGTCTGTCTGGTCTGTTCTGTCTGTCTGGTCTGGCTCGTCTCTGCTCTTTCTCGCTCGTCTGTTTCTGTCTGTTCTGTCTGTCTGTCTGTCTGTCTGTACTGTCTGTCTGTCGTCTGTCTGCTCTGTCTGTCTGTCTGTCTGCTCTGTCTGTCTGTCTGTCTGTCTGTCTTGTCTGTCTGTCTGTCTGTCTGTCTGTCTGTTTCTGTCTGTCTGTCTGTCTGTCTGTCTGTCTGTCTGTCTGTCTGTCTGTCTGTCTGTCTGGCTTCGCGCTGGAATGCTATTATCTAGCGGCACACTCTTAATTTTACGACCCCGCTCACACCACACTCTCTCTCTCTCTCTGTCTCGCTCTCTCACTCTCTCTCCACTCTGTCTCTCACTCACTCTCTCTCACTCTCTCTCTCTTCTTTCACCCATGGCCAGCATCACAGGACTTCCCCTCTGTCAGATGTTGCCCCCAGCTTAGATTGAGGAGCCTTGTTAAACTGGTTAAAAGGATGTTTGATTTTCTCGCTAGGACTAAATCAGCCTTTTAAACTGACTAACCCTCACACAATCCTACAGTGGATTAGTTCTAATTGATCAATAATATAATAATAACTCTTTGTAAAAATATTTTATCTTTCATTTACAATATGTGAATCTATGACAATATACATGTTTAGAACGTGGTTGAAACATTCAAACCACTGTTGAAAAATATATGCCAAAATAAAATCAAAGCTGGGTGGTGTTCAGAGATCAGATGAGAGGGTTGGGGAGTGAAGGATGGGACTGTGGTGGTGTTCAGAGAAAGATGAGAGGGGTTTGAGGGTAGCTGAAGGATGAGACTAGGGTGGTGTTCAGAGATAGATGAAGAGGGGTTGAGGGTAGTGAAGGATTGAGACTGGGTGGTGTTCAGAGATGATGAGAGGGGTTGAGGGGTAGCTGAAGGATGGGACTGGGTGGTGTCAGAGATAGATGAGAGGGGTTGAGGGGAGCTGAAGATGGGACTGGGTGGTGTTCAGAGAAAGATGAGAGGGTTGAAGGGTAGCTGAAGGATGAGACTGGGTGGTGTTCAGAGATAGGATGACGGGGTTGAGGGTAGCTAAGGATGAGACTGGGGTGGTGTTCAGAGATAGATGAGAGGGTTGAGAGGAGCTGGAAGGATGGGACTGGGTGGTTTCAGAGATAGATGGGAGGGGTTTTGGGAGCTGAAGGATGAGACTGGGTGGTGTCAGAGATAGATGAGAGGGTTGAGGGAGCTGAAGGATGAGACTGGGTGGTGTTCAGAGATAGATGAGAGGGGTTGAGGGGAGCTGAAGGATGGGACTGGATGGTGTTCAGAGATAAATGGGAGGGGTTGAGGGGAGCTGAAGGATGAGGACTGGGTGGTGTTCAGAGATAGGTGAGGGGTTGAGGGTAGCTGAAGGATGAGACTGGGTGGTGTTCAGAGATTAGATGAGAGGGTTGAGGGGAAGCTGAAGGATGGGACTGGGTGGTGTTCAAGAATAGATGAGAGGGTTGAGGGAGCTGAAGATGGGACTGTGGTGTTTCAGAGATAGATGAGAGGGGTTGAGGGGAGCTGGCAAGGACGGGACTAAAAAAACAAACAAAAGATAACTATTGTAAAATATACTGTGTCTGTAAGATGTATATGTATGTATAAATGTATATAGTATGTATAAAATGTATTATAGAGATTTAAAAAATGTATATAGGTATGTATAAAATGTATATAGTATGTATAAAATGTATATAGTATGTAATAATGTATATAGTATGTATAAAATGTAGATGTAATGTATAAAAATGTAGATCGTATGTATAAATAGTTATAGTATGTATAAATGTATTATATAGTATGTATAAAATGTAATAGTATGTATAAAATGTATATAGTATGTATAAGTATATAGTATGTATAAAATGTAGATTGTATGTATAAAATGTATTATAAGTATGTATAAAGTATAGTATGTATAATGTAGATCGTATGTATAAAATGTATATAGTATGTATAAAATGATATATAGTATGTATAAATGTATAATAGTATGTATAAAATGTGTATATAGTATGTATAGCTGAACGTCGAAGCCTAAGTGTTGTTGTCCATTAGTTTACTCCAGTTAGGGAAGGTAGGTTTAGGAGAAACATCAAACATATATATATTTCAAATATTTATATTATGCTGTAAGATATTACAAGAAAATTATGGGGGATTGGAATGATGCAGACAATTACATCGATGGAAGCCACAATCATCTGCATTATGAAGGATGATCTACAACCCAAAATAATTACTTATATTTAATAAAAACATTTAAAATGACAGTGTGGTGTTTGACCTTCAATCAGCCTTAAACTTCACTTGGGTAGACTAGACTTGTCCCAGATGGATCCCTATTCCTTGGGTAGACTAGGACTATGTCCCAATGGATCCCTATTCCCTTGGATAGACTAGGACTATGTCCAGATGGATCCTATTCCCTTGAGACTAGGACTATGTCCCAAATGGATCCTATTCCTTGGGTACTAGGCTATGCCAGATGGATCCCTCATTCCCTTGGGTAGCTAGACTATGTCCCAATGGATCCCTATTCCCTTGGGTAGACTAGGATATGTCCCAGATGGATCCCTATTCCCTTGGGTAGACTAGGACTATGTCCCAGATGATCCCTATTCCCTGGGTAGACTAGGACTATGTCCCAAATGGATCCCTATTCCCTTGGGTAGACTAGGGACTATGTCCCAAATGGATCCCTATTCCCTTGGGATAGACTAGGACCTATCCCAAATGGATCCCTATTTCCCTTGGGTAGACTAGGACTATGTCCCAGATGGATCCCTATTCCCTTGGTAGACTAGGACTATGTCCCAGATGGATCCCTATTCCCTTGGATAGACTAGGACTATGTCCCAAGATGGATCCCTATTCCCTTGTGTAGACTAGGACTATGTCCCAGATGGATCCCTATTCCTTGGGTAGACTAGGACTATGTTCCAAATGGATCCCTATCCCTTGGGTAGACTAGACTATGTCCCAGATGGATCCCTATTCCCTTGGGTAGACTAGGACTATGTCCCAAATGGATCCCTATTCCCTTGGGTAGACTGGACTATGGGTCCAGATGGATCCCTATTCCCTTGGATAGACTAGGACTACTGTCCCAGATGGATCCCTCCCTTGGTAGACTAGGACTATGTCCCAGATGGATCCCTATTCCCTTGGGTAGACTAGGACTATGTCCCAGATGGATCCCTATCCCTTGGGTAGACTAGGACTATGTCCCAGATGGATCCCTATTCCTTGGGTAGACTAGGACTAGTGTCCCAGATGGATCCCTTTTCCCTTGGGTAGACTAGGACTATGTCCCAGATGGATCCCTATTCCCTTGGGTAGACTAGGACTATGTCCCAGATGGATCCCTATTCCCTTGGGTAAGACAGGACTATGTCCCAAATGGATCCCTATTTCCCTTGGTAGACTAGGACTATGTCCCAGATGGATACCTTTCCACTAAAGTATACTTTTGACCAGACGTTTATGGGCCCTGGTCAAATGTAGCGCACTGCATAGGAATAGGACCCATATGGGATGTCTTCACATCTCACAATATTGGACCATGCCACTTGGCTGAGCTTCTGAGGGGCGTTTGGTGTTTGACCTCTCCTCGCCCTCTCTGTTCTAATGGTTTGCCTTGAGAGCTGAAACACTTTAACCGTTTTTTTTTTTTTTAACGAGGATACGAGCGACTGGGGTTGGCGACTCCTCAGAGTGTTGAATTAATCATGACGTGAAAGATTTGTATGCCGGACACAGCGGGGGTTTCCAACCAGGGTTGAAGGAGATCTCCCCCCCCCCCCGAGCTTCTGCTCTCTGCCTGGCCCTTTAGATGGGTAAATGTAAGTCTTGTTTGTTGGTTGGTTACTGAGATCCCTTGTTGTCGACTGCAATTAATTTTTAAGCTTGTAGACAAAGCAACTGCAATGCATGTTGAACCTTGTAAATAGGCCACCTCAGTGTAATCTTGCCACTTGCAAATAGCTGTAGATACAGTGCTGCGTTATCTACATGGTCCTTTAGACAGGACAATATATACATCTTGTTTTGTTGGTTACTGAGGTGCTTTGGCGACTCTCCTGTCGATTCAGTTGCAATGCTAAACCCYGTAATGTAATGTCCTTCCTCAGTGTAGGCCTAATCTGGCTATTTTCTTAAGTATATCGTAGGCAGAGTCGCCATCTCTCGAAGCGATGATGTTCCTGTTTCCTGTCTCTTTTTCTATTTCCTGGTGAATTATCTTTTCGACTGGTTGCATTTTACTTATCAGCCTTTCAAATGGCTACACTGCTCTGTTATCTTCTATGGGCTCACGGTTTCAGCTAGGCTTTTTGAAACAGGTTATATAGCGGGCAGGTTGCAATTTGTGGAAAAATATACAGTACCAGTCAAAAGTGTGGACACTCACCACACAAAACCAGGGGTTTTCTTTATTTTTACTATTTTCCTACATTATTTCTGTAGAATAATAGTGAAAGACATCAAACCTGAAATAGCACATATGGAATCATGTAGTAACCATAAAAGTGTTAAACAAATCTAAATATATTTTATATTTGAGATTCTTCAAAGTAGCCACCCTTTGCCTTGATGACAGCTTTGCACACTCTTGGRATTCTCTCAACCAGCTTCACCTGGAATGCTTTTCCAACAGTCTTGAAGGAGTTCCCACATATGCTGAGCACTTGGTGGCTGCTTTTCCTTCACTCTGCAGTCACTCATCCCAAACCATCTCAATTGGGTTGAGGTCGGGTGATTGTGGAGGCCATGTCATCTGATGCAGCACTCCATAATTTTCCTTGGTCAAATAGCCCTTACATAGCCTGGAGGTGTGTTTTGGGTCATTGTCCTGTTGAAAAACAAATGATATTCCCACCAAGCCCAAACCAGATGGGATGGCATATCGCTGTAGAATGCTGTGGTAGCCATGCTGGTTAAGTGTGCCTTGAATTCTAAATAAATCACTGACAGGGTCACCAGTAAYGCACCCCCACATCATCACACCTCCTCCTCCATGCTTCACGGTGGGAACCACACATGCGGAGATCATCTGTTCACCTACTCTGAGTCTCACAAAGACATGGCAGTTGGAACCAAAAATCTCAAATTTGGACTCATCAGAACAAAGGACAGATTTCCACCGGTCTAATCTCCATTGCTCGTGTTTCTTGGCCAAAAGCAAGTTTCTTCTTAATTGTGTCCTTCAGTAGTGGTTTCTTTGCAGTTATTTGACCATGAAGGCCTGATTCACAGAGTCTCCTCTGAACAGTTGATGTTGAGATGTGTCTGTTACTTGAACTCTGTGAAGCATTTATTTGGGC
>NW_019943994.1:14457-32632 GCF_002910315.2 Salvelinus sp. IW2-2015 | reverse complement strand
CGGGTCCTCTATTCTTTTGCCAGTATTTTATGGGCGCCAATGATCAGAGGAGGTGGTTGGTTGGAGTGCTTTGGGGCGCTACCTTTCTACCTTGTTTCTTTTTTTTGCGCTTTCTATCTTCTTTCCCGTTATGTGTAGCTTCTTTTTGCCAATCGTCCTCGTTAACGTCGGCTCCTCTATTCTCCTCCTCCTGTCCTGCCTTCGTGTTCCTTTTGCATTCGTCTTTGTGTTCCTGTTCTCTGGTCCGCGCAGAGCGGAGTGAGAGTTGTCGCCCTATTCTGTCAGACAAGAGCGAGCATTTATGACTCGCTTCCTAACATTGCGCTCGCGACACACTCTAATTAGGCGCTCCGTCTATCTCATGTCTTGTCCTAGAATTTTATTTGTGGACTTCTGGTTGACGTTCCCTTGCTTGAATCGGATAGGTACTACCGCTTTTGCCCTGCCTGGTGTTTAGCTTGATGTACGCGTTTGCCTTTGACTTTTTCCCCATTCCCTTGTTTGTTCCGATATTACTAATTAACTTCGAGATTTTAGGTTATAGAATTTTATGGCTACAATTCTTCTTTCCTATAAAAAAATAGACACTTTCTCTGTTTTGTTTTTTGGCGGTCATTATTGGGTCTCGCGTGTGGTACGATTTGATGATGAAGGACGATAACAAACTATATTTAATACATTAATAGAATAAGGGCCCTGAACACGCGTGCTAACTCAAGAGTGAATGTGGAAAAGTTCCAAGGGGGGTCCTTGAAATACTTTTCTCCGTGTAAAAGTCACCTGTGCCGCCAAGCCATTGTCGGCTCAGAAAGTCTAGTCCCAAGGCCAGCAAATTTGTTTTTTACATTCAACCCACACGGGTTATCCACAAAAAACACTAGACGCAATAACATACTAAAGCAGCGGACTAGTCTTTAACACGGTGATGTCTTTCAAATTTTTTCAGTTCGTATGTGTGGTTGAAATACGTGATATACAAAAGTATATCCCACTCCGCAAGGTCTAATTCTCACTTCAAATATGTTTGCAAGTTCACCCGTCTCTCCCATCATCGTTATATTGATATCCAAAATTATATGCTAAGAAGGTGTTTTCACAAGGGAATAGACTAAAGTATAGAATTTAGACAACTTCACTGGATAATCTAATATGTTTTGTGGCAATCTTCTTATTTAAGAGAAGTACAGTTTACTGTTTATAGTTCTGTTCAATAATTTGGGATATTGTCTAATAATAGGGATTTTTTTAGTTTTTTGGTGCACCCTTACTAATGTTGTTGATTGGCTTTAATGTGCTTGCTATGTTAAGTCTTTGGGTCCATTCTCTATTCCTCATAATAATTTAATTACTCTGGTGAGAAGATCAAAAAGTGCCGTTGGCGCGAAAACAGACTTTGATATTCTCTATTGAATTGCCCTCAGTGTTGCTTGCCTTCAAGCGAGCATAGGGAATTGTGATTTAAATTGGTCTTACGTAGTAGGCTCGTGTCCACTGAGGCATCGACGGCTGTGCTTCCTTTGTCAGTCTGTAATAGTTTGAAAATTCCTGTCACATAAAGGACGAGCAGTTGGATCCGGGAGTGAGTTGAGCTATGATTTTCAATATCTCTGCCGCTGTAGATCTGCGCTTTGTTGTATTGGATGGTTCGATACGCGAGGCATCACGCAGGATTTTCTTAAAGACTTCCGGGGGTTAATTTCCATTCCCCACCCCGAAGAACCCCCAATGCACCAACAACCAAGAGAATGAACTAAAGAGAAAAAAGGAAAAGATAGAAGAAAACAGGCAAACAACAATGCCAAAAAATAAATAATTTAAAACTAAGAGGACATCAAGGACAACTAAAATCTATAACTGGGGTTTGATGATTCGACTGAAAGCTAGTGAAAGCTAGTGTGCGGAGAAGTGACATGGGAGAACTTGGGAGGTTGAACACCAGGCGGGCTGCAGCGTTCTGGATAAGTGGCAGGGGTTTGATGGAACCAGTGGGGAGCCCAGCCAACAGCAGAGTTGCAGTAGTCCTATGTATAACCAGTGGTGATTTCTAGAATCGGGGATTTAATCTTTCGTTCCGAGGGTGCGGTGGGGGTCGGAGGGAGGGGATCGGCCGAAATGAACATAGACCAAAGTCTAAACGGGTGCCCACATCTGTTAGGCCTTAGGACGAAAGGGGTTTGTATACGGGACACAGCAGAAAGTCAAAACACAGCAAGTCCCACACCTTTAACATACTGACTACAACATTGGTTTTCAGAGCGGAAGAGTCTTCTTTGTTCTGCAGCATAGAATTCAGTTTCCCTGGAGGGACTGATTCCTTAATTTTATCATAAAACAAAGTTGACTTTTATGGACTAGAACAAATGTGGTTTCTCTCACTTGACAATTTGAGATGTACTTAAATTACTCGGCATTTAATGGGGGGGACAACAATGTCAGGATAGAGAGGCCAACTAAACAATCAATTCTGGGCCAGATTATAGAAAAATTTTATGAGCTGAGGGATCAAGGACGGACGTTAGTCATACAACTTTAGTTTAGATCTCAGAACTAAAGCAGTATCTATCCAGTAGTTTACCAAGAAGACAGATAAATTCTTCACAGAACTATGCCCGTTCTTACAGTTTCTCCCTGTCACACAAGTCAGGAGTTTTTTGTCAGGAAGAAATAACTCGGGGGAAGTGTAAGGGTCATTATATAGATACAGACAATGAACACGCTCTTCCAATCAATTCCGCACTGATTACATTTTTTTTCCATAACGAATATGGTATAAGGTGTAGCGATCATAGGGGTCTACATGTGCACCACCTATGTTCAGAAACCAAAGAATTGATAAGTAGGTTGAGATCACCTTACAGATGGGTGTATAAAAATCTAATAAACCAAAAATAAGTATAAAGGAATAGATGTAGGTAGGGGAGTATTAAAGCGCCCAGGGTGGCATCCAAGCGCTGGGAGCTAAACACCCTAAAAACTCCAGAGGGCATTATCAGTAACATTACAACATTCACTCAATAACAGTAGTTATTTTCTATATCTTTCTTATAAGCTATTCAGTTGGATGATATATATTGCTCGTTCACTGAGCATATTACATATCATTTCTATTTTATGCAGGTCAGTCAAGTACAATTTAAAGATAAGACATTATAGGGTTGGAACATCACACATTGTTGATACTCATCAGGCCAAAAGGTTAAGGGGCTAGGCTTCGGAGACCCCATGACGAACAAGTGAAGAATGGGTGGCAGAACTACGCGCAGATATAACCTGCTAGCTGGCTGGTTTTATTTATCACCCTTGGAAAATCCTGTTTCCATATCTGCAGGGTGGGGGCTACAATTCAAGGGTCCAAACACCAGAGTGATTCTTGGTAGTTTAAAACAAATCTCCTTTGAAAACAGAAACGTTTACACCCTCATACACATGATCTATGGGCCAAATAAACTTTAAAAATACATGAACACGTATGTCAAAGCTTGCTATGCTGTCATTGGTCACTATACGGATAAGGTTTAATAATCGCTGTGTCTTGCACTATATTCTCTAAAAGAGACTCAACGTGGGGAGGATATTTGTGGATTAAGGCAAACAAGGTCGTAGATACATGATAGACAGACAGATTGATCTTTCAGGTCGTGGTCTCTAAAGCACACACTGAGATCCCAATGAGTAGTCCTTGATACATCAGACAGGGAATCACAATTTCCACTAATATCACAAAAAACAACTAATTTGTTCGGTCGGGGGATTTGTTTAATAGTTCTAAAATGTATATTTCCATGGGTCGGATAAACTTCCGATATTTTTCCCAGAGTTCTCAGCAGTTTTACCGAGATTAAAGTTAGTTTTCTGGTAGTGATTTGGCAGGAAACAAATTCCTACCACAAATGGGAGCGGGATTTGTCAAAAAGGAAGAAGGCTTTCATTTGTGAGAGGCAAATCATCATGGTGGCACATGATGCTCTAGAAGTGGATATAAATAGAGGGATGTTTTATATAAAAAATGACTATGTTAAAACATAAGACCCATGCCGCCTCAGACTTTATCAAAAAGTTTTTTAAAAGGGGGAGTCTCTATAGACCCACTACCCCTGTAAACTATAACTGTCTTATGTCGATTACAGAGATAGGCAGGTTAAGATGACGTAGTGTCCCCACATACAATGAGGGGTAAAGACAGACATCACGTGGGCGTCTGATATCATAATCTGGCACGGCATACGTACTTGTGCCTATTTTTTTACTTGTCACAATCACTAGTCCTGACATATGCAGGGGCAAAGTACAGGTCAAATATCCTTGGTTGGTGCAGCCAGGATTTAGAGACTCGCAAGGGGCGACAGGCATGACATGAGTACCTAACGAGTACCTGATAACAGACACTGCGATTTTTGGTGTGAGGCTGTCTCGGGTACTCATAGAAAACAAAATAGTAAAAGAGACACGTTAGTTATGAGTAAATTGAGAGCCTTCTTTATGGGTAACAATTATATGATATAGGGTATTCCATTATTGGGATAATTTTATATATTAGTTATTTTGGCTGCTGTTTACATTGTTTGCTAACTGATTATGTGGGAACATTGCGCAGTATTTATTTGATAGAACAAGTTGGACAAGTGTCAAAAATTAAAAACTAAAACAGAGCACAATTTAACGCCAAAAATAGATCAGAACCGGTGAAATAAAAATCACTCCGGGATCACTGGTGTTGTCCTATGACATGAGATTCGAAGCACCCTCGCTAGGAGAGTTTGAAGTCTTGGGTGGATTGTAGCCCAATACATTGGTTTTGTGGGGACATTGGAATGGTTCAGTTGGTTGTGTAATAACAGAAGGGAATGCATAGCCCCTCGATTTTGGTAAAATAATCTCTAAAGCATAGTGGAAATATATTATATCGATTGCGCGAACTGTCAATAGTTCACCCAACAGGTCTGTCCAATTATATAAGTTCAAAACTCATACTGCCACCAGGCCAAGGAAATCGACAGTCCATTTGCGCATTCCACATGAACATAAGAATGGGTGAGGATGGTCGAAAAGGTCTAGTCACGGGCCAGAATTACAAATGCAGGTAGAGAAACTTTGCGGAAGTAAAGCGTTTGGAATAAAAACGTCTTCAAGTGCAGTCACAAAACCATCAAGCACTATGATGAAACTGGCTGCTCTCATGAGGACCGCCACAGGAAAGGAAGACCCAGAGTTATCTCTGCTGCAGAGGACAAGTTCATTAGAGTTAAACTGCTCCCCAGATTGCTGCCGCATCGTGCCATGATTGGCTCAGTGTTCTGTTACTCATGGGGACACTACGTCACCGCCAAGTCTAAGGGTAGAGCTCTAAAAGTCTAGGGGTCTATGTTACTAGTTTAAAATTATTAACATTCAACATTGACCATGATGTCAATGAAGCATGATTTGTGCCACGCTCAGAACAACTGTTAACTCGGAAAACTGTGAACTCTGGAAAAACGAGCTACGACTGGGAAATTACATTTTGAACTTTCATCCAACTAGGAATTGGAAATCAGGAACTCAGGTCTCTTCTAGAGCCACGACCTGAAGATCACTGATGTCATCATGATACGACCTTGTTTTTTTCCCCAGTTCCCAGTTGTCTTGAAAGCACCATAAATCCAGAGAATGACAGACTTTGATGACAAAGTTTGATGACGAAGGACCGTCGCACCATCTTCCTGTTCATGTGAGCACAGCACAACAAGGTGAGTCCAAAAATGTCTTGTATGCTGCTGCATAAATTATGTAATATGCCAGGGAGATATTTATACTGTAGCTAAGAAAGTAATACTACGTGTATGTTGTGTAGTAAGCTGTTAGTAGCCCGTGTGCCTCACCCTAATAATTTGGTATATTTTCCCCTCTTAAGTTCACCTACTGTTCTGACTTGGTGGTGCACATGTAGCCTATGACCTGTTTTAGAAAAATGTAATCATCGAATATTGTAAGAGCTTTCATTGTCTGCTTATATGCCCCCTTTATTTATCCTACGGTCCTGACTTGGTGTACAGGGAGAACACTGTAAGAACGGCGCATGTTCTGAATTCTGTCTCTGTACATTTGAAAAGTGCTGAACAAATAGTTGTATTGACTACGTCCGTCCTTGTTCGCTCATTAATGTCTTAATCGAAATGATGTATTGCCTCTTATCTGCTTGTTGTCCCCATTATGCCATAGTTTGTACATCTCAATTGTCAGTAGAAACCACATTTGTCAGCCATATCAACTATGTTTTATTAATAGGCAGTAAATGAGGCTGAATGTTTGCTGCAGACAAGGCTCCGCTTGATAGCCAAGTGTAGCAGTGGTAAAGGTGTTGGGACTGCTGTTGTGACTCTGCTGTTGGGACAGATTTATGTAGGCCCTACAGTTTGTGGCACCGTTTGCTGGCCTGCATCCCACCCCCCCCCCCCACCCCCTCAACAAGATTTACATGCTAAATCGCCACTGGTCTGGACTACTGCAACTCGCTGTTGGCTGGGCTCCCCACTGGTTCCATCAAACCCGCCACTTATCCAGAACGCTGCAGCCCGCCTGTGTTCAACCTTCCCAAGTTCTCCCATGTCACTTCTCCGCACACTAGCTTTCACTAGCTTTCAGTCGAATCATCAAACCCCAGTTATGATTTTGTTGTCCTTGATGTCCTTTAGTTTTAAATTATTTTATTTTTGGCATTGTTGTTTGCTGTTTTTTCTTCTTTCTTTTCCTTTTTTCTCTTTAGTTCATTCTCTTGGTTGTTGGTGCATTGGGGGGTTCTTCGGGGTGGGGAATGGAATTAACCCGGAAGCTTATAAGAAATCTGCTATGCCTTGCGACGAACCATCAAACAGACAAAGCGTCAATACAGGGCTAAGATTGAATCATACTACACTGCTCCAACGCTCGTCTTATGTGGCAGGGATTTCAAACTATTACAGACGACCAAAGGGAAGCACAGCCGCGAGCTGCTCAGTGACACGAGCCTACTAGACAATTTAAATCACTTCTATGCTCGCTTCGAGGCAAGCAACACTGAGGCATGCATGAGAATATCAGCTGTTCCGGACGACTGTGTGGATCACGCTCTCCGTAGCCGACGTGAGTAAGACCTTAAACAGGTCAACATTCACAAGGCCGCGGGGCCAGACGGATTACCAGGACGTGTGCTCGGGCATGTGCTGACCAACTGGCAGGTGTCTTCACTGACATTTTCAACATGTCCCTGATTGAGTCTGTAATACCAACATGTTTCAAGCAGACCCCCATAGTCCCTGTGCCCAAGAACACAAAGGCAACCTGCCTAAATGACTACAGACCCATACAATCACATCTGTAGCCACAAAAGTGCTTTAAAAGGTTGGTAATGGCTCACATCAACACCATTATCCCAGAAACCCTAGACCCACCTCAATTTGCATACCGCCCAAACAGATACACAGATGATGCAATCTCTATTGCACTCCACACTGCCGTTTCCCACCTGGACAAAAGGAACACCTACGTGAGAATGCTATTCATTGACTACAGCTTCAAGTTCCATGGTGTCACATCAACAACAAACTAGAATGGTCCAAACACACCAAGACAGTCATGAAGAGGGCACGACAAAGCCTATTCCCCCTCAGGAAACAAAAATGATTTGGCATGGGTCCTGAGATCTCTAAAAGGTTCTACAGCTGCAACATCGGGGGCATCCTGACTCGTTGCATCACTGCCTGGTACGGGAATTGCTCGGGCCTCTGACCGCAAAGCACTACAGAGGGAAAGTCCCCTTTTGTGAACTAACACTCGCACTTTACCTTTTTCCCCCTTACCAGCTCTGACTGCTGATAGCTAGCTCTGACTGCTGTTAGCTAGCGCTGACTGCTGTTTGCTAGCTCTGACTTCTGATGCTATCTCTGCCTGCTGTTAGACAGCTCTGCCTGCTGTTAGCTATCTCTGGCTGCCTAGCTCTGCCTGCTGTTAGATAGCTCTGTCTGCTGTTAGCTATCTCTGGCTGCCTAGCTTCTGGACTGCTGTTAGCTAGCTCTGACTGCTGTTAGCTAGCTCTGACTGCTTAGCTAGCTCTGACTGCTGTTAGCTATCGTCTGTTGTGCTACTCGACTGCTGTTAGCTAGCTCTGACTGCTGTTAGCTAGCTCTGACTGCTGTTAGCTATCTCTGGCTGCCTAGCTCTGACTTCTGATAGCTAGCTCTGCCTGCTGTTTAGCTATCTCTGGCTGCCTAGCTCTGACTGCTGTTAGCTAGCGCTGACTTATGATAGCTAGCCTGACTTCTTGATAGCTAGCTCTGACTTCTGATAGCTAGCTCTGACTTCTGTTAGCTAGCTCTGACTGCTGTTAGCTAGCTCTGACTTCTGATAGCTAGCTCTGCCTGCTGTTAGCTATCTCTGGCTGCCTAGCTCTGACTGCTGTTAGCTAGCTCTGCCTGCTGTTAGCTAGCGCTGGCTTCTGATAGCTAGCTCTGACTTCTGATAGCTAGCTCTGCCTGTTGTTAGCTATCTCTGGCTGCCTAGCTCTGACTGCTGTTAGCTAGCTCTGACTGCTGTTAGCTAGCTCTGCCTGCTGTTAGATAGCTCTGCCTTGCTGTTAGCTAGCTCTGACTTCTGATAGCTAGCTCTGACTTCTGATAGCTAGCGCTGACTGCTGTTAGCATCTCTGGCTGCTCAGCTCTGACTGCTGTTAGGTAGCTCTGAATGCTGTTAGCTAGCTCTGACAGCTAGCTCTGACTTCTGATAGCTAGCGCTGACTGCTGTTAGCTTCTCTGGCTGCCTAGCTCTGACTGCTGTTAGCTAGCTCTGAATGTTGTTAGCAAGCCTTGACTTCTGATAGCTAGCTCTGACTTCTGATAGATAACGCTGACTTCTGTTAGCTATCTCTGGCTGCCTAGCTCTGACTGCTGTTAGCTAGCTCTGACCGCTGATAGCGAGCTCTGACTGCTGTTAGCTAGCTCTGACTGCTGTTAGTTAGCTCTGACTGCTGTTAGCTATCTCTGGCTGCTTAGCGCTGACTGCTGTTATCCCGTGGCTCAGTTGGTAGAGCATGGCGCTTGCAACACCAGGGTTGTGGGTTCATTCCCCACGGGGGGACCAGGATGAATATGTATGAACTTTCCAATTTGTAAGTCGCTCTGGATAAGAGCGTCTGCTAAATGACTTAAATGTAAATGTAAAATCTAGCTCTGACTGTTGATAGCTAGCTCTGACTGCTGTTAGCTAGCTCTGACTGTTGATAGCTTGCTCTGACCGCTGTTAGCTAGATCTGACGGCTGTTAGCTAGCTCTGACTGCTGTTAGCTACTTTACTGATGAGAAATTACTAACTAAAGTGACTAACTGTGACTCTGGATAAGTGTGTCTGCTAAATGACTAAAATGTAATCTAACGAGTAAGCGACTACTTTTTCTCTCTCTCTCTGTCTCGTGTCACACACACCTCTCCCGAGTGTCCAAGTTTAAACAAAGTTACAAAAAACATTTTTTTTAATAAAATAAATATCCCACTATCTGAAAATCTGAAAAAATTTAATGATATTATTAAAATAGTGAAATTATTTCAAATGCCCTTCCCTAGACTATAACAGTCACACCGGCTGAAGCGGAAAGGTTTTAAAACAATTTCCAAAGACACAGATAAAAGGACACATTGGGTGGTACCATTGTCACTGTAGGGGGGAACCTTTTAATGGGAGATACCATTATCACTGTGGGGGGGAACCTTTTAATGGGAGAAACCATTATCACTGTGGGGGGGGTCCTTTTAATGGGCGATACCATTATCACCGTGGGGGGGAACCTTTTGATGGGAGATACCATTATCACTGTGGGAGGGGAGACCTTTAATGGGAGATACCATTATCACTTTGAGCGGGAACCCAGGAAGGTGCCGATATTACTGTGATACAGCAGGGGAAACACTCTTTGTCTGAAGACTGGCAGCAAGGCTATCCTACTTATCTTTTACTATGGAGTCAATGGAGAGAGAGATATCCCTTTCATATCGTTATATAGACATAAACCAGCAATCCTCTTTAAACTGCCTTTTCTTTATATCTGWAAGGTGCAGCCGGTAACAYYGGGCAGCCGGTCAACAAGGTGTAGCCGGTAAAAACACGCTACATTAAATTCTGCCAAAGGAGGTAGTCATGAATACAGTATTTTCTTTAAAAAAGTTCAGCCTACTGCTCTGTGAAAACGACACTCACTTGGGTTAACCAATGGCTACACTCGTTTGAGACTTTCACCGGTCACGTCGTTCTCCTTGAATGTTTTGTTTCCAACAGTCCGACCGTTTAGCCTGCTGCTATTATGCATCCGTCGGTGGGTTGTTTAGCAGGTGATCATGTGCATAATATCTAAGAAGCGGAGAGAGAGTAGGAACAAAGATGAAATACCGATCTGCATTCTGAGTGAGGCTGATCATCTGTCAAATGACACGGTTTTGACGACGTTACCCTGTGGATGTATTCAAAGGCCACTACCTTCAAACTCATCTGCCTCTTGATGACATCATGGGAAAAATTAAAAAATCCAGCCACAGCTCAGAAGAAAAAGAACTGTGTAATAGACCTCCACAAATGTCTGTTCATCTTGGGAAAGGCAATCCCTAAATGCCCTGAAGGGACCAGTTCATCTGTACAAACCAATAGTACGCCCAGTTATAAAACACCCATGGACACCGACAGCACATCTATCCAATACCGCTCTCAAGGAGGAGACGTATTGTTCATTAGAAGAAGGATGAATGTAATCTTGGTTGGGGCATACAAATAATAGGTGATCATCTACACCCGCTGGCAAATGTATGGAGAAACACAGACATCAGACAGACAGAGAGACACAGACATACAGAGACGACACAGAAGACAGAGAGACAGACACAGACAGCAGACGACAGAGCAGACAGACAGGCAGACAGACAGACAGGGACACAGACAGAACAGACAGACAGACAGACAAGACAGACTGACAGACTGACTGACTGATGACTGACTGACTGACTGACTGACTGTACTGACTGACTGACTGACCTGACTGACTGACTGACTGACTAGTCTGCTGCTCCGATCTGCTGCTTCCTTGTTTTTTTAAATCACAAGATCCGACTATTAACTGTCAAGGATACCCCTCGCCCCCAGGCTACTTCCACCCCTCATGGGGATACCCCCTCGCCCCCAGCTACTCCCACCCCTCATGGGGATATCCCCTCGCCCCCAGGCTACTTCCACCCCTCATGGGAGGGGATACCCCCTCGCCCCCAGGCTACTCCCACCCCTCATGGGGAATACCCCCTCGCCCCCAGGCTACTCCCACCCCTCATGGGATACCCCTCGCCCCCAGGCTACTCCCACCCCTCAGGATACCCTCGCCCCCAGGCTACTTCCACCCCTCATGGGATACCCCGTGCCCCCAGGCTACTCCCACCCCTCATGTGGATGTATGTATGGGGGGTACACCTGTGTATACCTACAAGAAAGTGTTAAATAAAGGACTGGTGAAAGAAAACATAAAGAATTGACTCATTTTTTTTACTAATACATTTTATCATTATTCAGGCTTATTCTGTGTAATAGGTAATAGAAGTGCCACCTAACACATACACAATGATGTAGGCTGAATGAATGAAAGACAAGAGTCTTGTGTTTTCTAAGTAGCTAAACCTAATTGTAGTACTGTAGAACGTAAACGGCCAATGTCATTATAAGCTTTTGGGCTCATTCTGGTTCGGGTTACATCTGGTCAGCTGCCATGTTAAACAGTCCAGGATCCTCAACAGTGTGAAACATGGAGCTGAACGGACACAAGGAGAGATGCTCCGTATGACCCCGCACCATGAGAGCTAACACAGGCACCCTATTCCCTATAACAGAGTGGTTCTCTGTTCCCTACATAGTGCACTACGGTGTTGAACAGGGACCAGAAGTAGTGAATAGGGTGCCATCTGCATCCCTGCCACGGTCTGCTCAAGCATTTCCATAATTACAGGGGAATAGTACAAGGTAGAGTCTCACTAATGAGCTAATTAGTCAATGTGTTGCTGACAGCTGGACATGTAATGTAGTTTGCACTCTGATCCCACCAACCTCTAATAAATCAACCCAAAAAAAATCATGAATTATAATTCAATGCATAAWGTTTTTCCAGTATTTACATGGTAAATGTTTGACAGAATTAAGATAGAGCACAACAAATAGCAGCGACAGTCTACTAAATGAATTTAATGATTGGACTGGGGAGGCAGCTAACCTAGTGGTTAGAGCGTTGGGTCAGTAACCGAAAGGTTGCTGGATTGATTTCCCGAGCGGACAAGGTAAAAAAATGAGTGCTAAGCCCTCTCCTTTTCACCCACGACTGTGTGGCGCCTCAAACTCAAACATCAAGTACGACACATCAGTAGTAATGTCACACCCTGATCTGTTTCACCTGTATTCGTGCTCGTCTCCACCGCCATCCAGGTGTCACCCATCTTCCTCATTATCCTCAGTGTATTTATATCTMTGTTCTCTGTTTGTCTGTTGACAGTTCGTTTTGTTWCGTCAAGCCCCAGCAAGCGGTTTTCGCCGTGTTCCTTTCTGTCTCTAGTTCCTGTTTTCTAGCTTTCCTGTTTTTTTTACCATTCTGCCTGTCGTTCGGTACCTTGTCACACCACGCTGGATTTACTGACCTCTGCCTGACCCTGAGCCTGCCTGCCTGCCGTTCTGTACCTTTCGGGCTCTGCTCTGGACTACTGACCTCTGCCTGCCCTTGACCTGTCTTTTGCCTGACCCCCTGTTTTTGTAATGCACTTTTGTTACTTCGAAACTGTCTGCATCTGGGTCTTCTCCTGAGCCTTGACTCGCCTTATTACCAACAACGAGACATTCTACAGGGAGGAGGTGAGTCTTTTTTTAAACTATTTTCTACATTGTAGAATAATAGTGAAGACATCAAAACTATGAAATAACACATGGAATCATATGGTAACCAAAAAAGTGTTAAACAGATTCTTCAAATAGCCACACTTTGCCTTGATGGCAGCTTTGCACACTCTTGGCATTCTCTCAACCGGCTTCACCTGGAAAGCTTTTCCAACAGTTTTGAAGGAGTTCCCACATATGCTGAGCACTTGTTAGCTGCTTTTCCTTCACTCTGTGGTCTGACTCATCCCAAACCATCTCAATTGGGTTGAGGTCGGGGGATTGTGGAGGCCAGGTCATCTGATGCAGCACTCCATCACTCTCCTTCTTGGTCAAAATAGCCCTTACACAGCCTGGAGGTGTGTTGGGTCATTGTCCTGTGTAAAAACAAATGATAGTCCCACTAAGGTCAAACCAGATGAGATGGGGTATCGCTGCAGAATGCTGTGGTAGCCATGCTGGTTAAGTGTGCCTTCAATTCTAAATAAATCACTGATTGTGTCACCAGCAAAGCACCCCCACACCATCACACCTCCTCCTCCATGCTTCACGGTGGGAACCACACATGCGGAGATCATCCATTCACCCACATCGTGTCTCACAAAGACAAAATCTCTAATTTGGATTCCAGACCAAAGGACACATTTCTACCGGTCTATGTCCATTGCTCGTGTTTCTTGGCACAAGCAAGTCTCTTTGTCACACCTTCTCTTTGGCTCCCCCTCTTGTCCAGATCAGGCGTTCGGCGTCGCCGGCCTTCTAGCTGCTGCCGAACCTGCTGCTGGCAAACGCCCTTCACTCATCAACCTCGGACTTGTCTCGTCATCATTACACACTCCTGGTTCCAATCCCCACTTTATCTATCACTGTATATATATATCCTTACACAGCTCTCTGGTCTTGGCCATTGTGGAGAGGTTGTAGTCTGTTTTATTGAGTGTGTGGACAGGTGTCTTTTATACAGGTAACGAGTTAAAACAGGTGCAGTTAATACAGGTAATGAGTGGAGAACAGGAGGGCTTCTTAAAGAAAAACTAACAGGTCTGTGAGAGCCGGAATTCTTACTGGTTGGTAGGTGATCAAATACTTATGTCATGCAATAAAATGCAAATTAATTACTTAAAAATCATACAATATGATTTTCTGGATTTTTGTTTTAGATTCCGTCTCTCACAGTTAAAGTGTACCTATGATAAAAATTACAGACCTCTACATGCTTTGTAAGTAGGAAAACCTGCAAAATCGGCAGTGTATCAAATACTTGTTCTCCCCACTGTATATATACTCCCTCTGCCATTTGTCTTTGTCGGTCATTGCAAATGTTGCTTGTTTTCCTGAGAGGAATCTCTCCTATTTCCTGAGTACTTTATATTTTGCACTTTTGGGTTTGCCCTGTGCCTTTTTGTTTATGAAGATATATTTTGAGCACATCGGCGTTTGGGTTTCGTCCCGCTTTGATCTATGATGCTTAAATAAACTCAGAAGTTCTAAAACTGTGACTGCCTCCTGTCTACTCTAGTGACACTACTTCTTATTGATGTCCTTTAGTGGTGGTTTCTATGCAGCAATTCAACCATGAAGGCCTGATTCACGCAGTCTCCTCTGAACAGTTGATGTTGATGTGTCTGTCTGTTACTTGAACTCTGTAAAGCATTTATTTGGGCTGCAATTTCTGAGGCTGGTAACTCTAATGAACTTATCCTCTGCAGCAGAGGTAACTGGGTCTTCCTGTCCTGTGGCAGTCCTCATGAGAGCAAGTTTCATCATAGCACTTGATGGTTTTTGCGACTGCACTTGAAGAAACGTTCAAAGTTCTTGAAATTTTCCAGATTGACTGACCTTCATGTTTTAAAGTAATGATGGACTGTCATTTCTCTTTGCTTTTTTAAATCGCATTAAGAAGGAAAGAAATTCCAGAAATTAACTTTTAACAAAGCACACCTGTTAATTTAATGCATTCCAGGTGACTACCTCATAAAGCTGGTTGAGAGAGATGCCAAGAGTGTGCAAAGCTGTCATCAAGGCAAAGGGTGGCTACTTTGAAGAATCTCAAATATAAAAGATATATAGATTTCTTTAACACTTTATTTTGGTTACTACATGATTCCAAATGTGTTATAACATAGTTTTGATGTCTTCATTATTATTTCTACAATGTAGAAAACAGTACAAATAAAGAAAAACCCTGGAATGAGAAGGTGTGTCCAAACTGGTCTAAACTGTAACCAGTAGTATGTATATACTGTATTTTAGTCGATGCCACTCTGACATTGCTCACTCTAATTTATATATTTCTTTATTCTATTGTTTTAATTTTAGGTTTGTGTCTATTGTTGGGAATTGTTAGATACAGTGGCTTGCAAAAGTATTCACCCCCTTTGGCATTTTTTTATTTTGTTGCCTTACAACCTGGAATTAAAATGGATTTGGGGGGGGGGTTGTATCATGTGATTTACACAGCATGCCTACCACTTTGAAGATGCAATTTATTTATTTTTATTGCGAAACAAACAAGAAATAAGACAAAAAAAACAGAAAACTTGAGCATGTATAACTATTCATCCCCAACCAAAGTCAATACTTTGTAGAGCCACCTTTTGCAGTAATTACAGCTGCAAGTCTCTTGGGGTATGTCTCTATAGCTTGGAACATCTAGCCACTGGGATTTTTTCCCATTCTTCAAGGCAAAACTTCTCCAAGGGGATGAATACTTTTGCAAGTCACTGCACTGTTGAAGCTAGGAACACAAGCATGTTTCTACGCCCGCAGTAACATCTGCTAAATATGTGTATGTGACCAATAATATTTGATTTGATTTGAACATGTTCTTGTTTGTATCTCATATTTCATATTTTAGTGAAGCCTGTACGGACATGTCATCATTTATCATAGCCAGAGGAGCAGAACAGAATAGAACTAGTGTTTTTCACTGGAGTTCTGACGTCAGATAGATATTGTTTCTGATGCAATATGGACTTACCCACATGCAATGTGAACAGGTATGTGTTGTGTCAAAATCAAAACACATTTCATTTGTCACATGCGCCGAATACAACAGGTGTAGTAGACCTTACTGTGAAATGCTTAATGACATGCCCTTAACCAAACAATGCAGTTCAAGAAATAGAGTTATGAAAATATTAACTAAAGTGAAAACATTTAAATGTAATCAATCAAAAAGTAACACAATAAATGTCACAACAATAAGGCTATGCTATATACAGGTATTACGGTACAGAGTCAATGTGAACGCAATATACATGGTATTGCGGTACAGAGTCAAGTGGAGGTTATATACAGGGTATTACGGTACAGAGTCAATGTGGAGGCTATTAGACAGGTTTATACGGTACAGAGTCAATGTGGAGACTATATACAGGGGTTACTGGTACAGAGTCAATGTGGAGGCTATTATACAGGGGTACCGGTACAGAGTCAATGTGGAGGCTATATACAGGGGGTACCGGTACGAGGTCAATGTGAAGGCTATATACAGGGGGTACAGAGTCAATGTGGAGGCTATATTACAGGAGGTACCGGTACAGATCAATGTGAGGCTTATACAGGGGGCGGTCAGGTTTACAGAGTCAATGTGGAGGCTATATACAGGGTACCGGTAACAGAGTCAATGTGGAGGCTATATATACAGGGGTATCTGTACAGAGTCAATGTGGAGGCTATATACAGGGTGTTCGGTACAGAGTCAATGTGGAGGCTAATACAGGGGGTACCGGACAGAGTCAATGTGGAGGGGACTATTACAGGGGTACCGGTACAGAGTCAATGTGGGAGGCTTTATACAGGGGTACCGGTACAGAGTCAATGTGAGGCTATTACAGGAGGTACCGGTACAGAGTCAATGTGGAGGCTATATACAGGGGGTACCGGTACAGAGTCAATGTGGAGGCTATATCAGGGAGGTTACCGGTACAGAGGGTCAATGTGGGCTATATACAGAGGGTTCTTCGGTACAGAGTCAATGTGTAGGCTATATACAGGGTGTACCGGTACAGAGGTCAATGTGGAGGCTATATACAGGGGTACCCGGTACAGAGTCAATGTGGGAGACTATTTACAGGGTACCGGTACAGCGTCAATGTGGAGGCTTAATTACAGGGGGGTTACCGGTACAGAGTCAGTTGTGAACTATATACAGAGAGGTACGGTACAGAGTCAATGTTGGAGGCTATTACAGGGGGTAACCGGTAACAGAGTCAGTGTGGAGGCCTATATGGACACGGAAGGGTACCGGACAGGAGTCAATGTTGGAGGAACTATTACAGGGGGGTACCGGTACAAGAGTCAATGTGGGAGGCTATATACAGGGGTACCGGTTACAGAGTCAATGTGGAGCTTTAGGCTGGGGTTCAGGTTAGGTCGAGGTAGTGTGTGTAATACAGTTCTCCAGAAAGCATTCCCGTTCTGTCCTTTATTCCCCATGTGTGTTGTTACAGCCTAAATTCAAATGGATTGCATTTATTTATTTTTTTCTCACCCATCTACTCACAATAACCCATTAATATTAAAGTTGAAAACATGCTTTAAAGTTTTGCCAAATGTATTTGAAATGGATATTACAGAAATATCTAATTTACATAAAATTTATCACACCTCCTGCTGAACAATAGTTTGTAGATTCAACCTTTGCAGTGATTAACAGCTGTCAGTCTTGTGGGTAAATATCTAAGAGCTTTTCACACCTGGATTGTGCAAGCATTTTGGCCCATTATTCTTTTTCCTAAATTATTCAGTCTCTGTCCAAAGTGTTTGTACTTGGTCATTGCTAGACGAACCAATTTCAGGTCTTTGCCATAGATGCTTTCAAGTAGATTTAAGTTCAAAACTGTTAACTCGGACTACTCCAGGAAAACATTCACTGTCTTCTTTTAAGCAACTCCAGTGTAGATTGTCCTCCCTGTGTCTGGTGGGGAAGCAGACTGAACCAAGGGTTTTTCCTCACGTGGTGTAAAAAATATTCAATTGTCATACTTGAGTAAAAGTAAAGATACCTTAATAGAAAATGGATTCAAGTAAAAGTGAAAAGTCACCCAGTTAAAATACTACTGAAGTGAAAGTCTAAAAGTATTTGGGTTTAAATATGCTTAAGTATCAAAAGTATAAGTTTAAATCAATTCAAAACCAGACGGCACCATTTTGTTTTTAATTTAAGGATAGCCAGGGGCACACTCCAACACTTCTCATCATGTACAACGAAGCGTGTGTGTTTTGGCGAGTCCGCCAGATCAGAGGCAGTAGAGATGACCAGAGATGTTCTTCATTGATA
>NW_019943994.1:8883-12622 GCF_002910315.2 Salvelinus sp. IW2-2015 | reverse complement strand
TGAAGACTGTTTTTCGGCCATAATGATGGACTGGTCTTTTACCAAATAGGGCTATCTTCTGTATTACTCCCCCCCCCCCCCCCCCCCCACCTTGTCACGACACAACTAATTGGCTTAAATGCATTAAGAAGGAAAGAAATTCCAGAAATTAACTTTTAACAAAGCACACCTGTTAATTTAAATGCATTCCAGGTGACTACCTCATAAAGCTGGTTGAGAGAATGCCAAGAGTGTGCAAAGCTGTCATCAAGGCAAAGGGTGGCTACTTTGAAGAACTCAAATATAAAAGATATATAGATTTCTTAACACTTTATTTGGTTACTACATGATTCCAAATGTGTTATAACATAGTTTTGATGTCTTCATTATTATTCTACAATGTAGAAAACAGTACAAATAAAGAAAAACCCTGGAATGAGAAGGTGTGTCCAAACTGGTCTAAACTGTAACCAGTAGTATGTATATACTGTATTTTAGTCGATGCCACTCTGACATTGCTCACTCTAATTTATATATTTCTTATTCTATTGTTTATTTTAGGTTTGTGTCATTGTTGGGAATTGTTAGATACAGTGGCTTGCAAAAGTATTCACCCCCTTTGGCATTTCTTATTTTGGTGCCTACAACCTGGAATTAAAATGGATTTGGGGGGGGGGTTGTATCATGTGATTTCACAAGCATGCCTACCACTTTGAAGATGCAATTTATTTATTTTATTGCGAAACAAACAAGAAATAAGACAAAAAAAACAGAAAACTGAGCATGTATAACTATCATCCCCAACCAAAGTCAATCTTTGTAGAGCCACCTTTTGCAGTAATACAGCTGCAAGTCTCTTGGGGTATGTCTCTATAACTGGAACATCAGCCACTGGGATTTTGCCCATTCTTCAAGGCAAAACTTCTCCAAGGGGATGAATACTTTTGCAAGTCACTGCACTGTTGAAGCTAGGAACACAAGCATGTTCTACGCCCGCAGTAACATCTGCTAAATATGGGTATGTGACCAATAATATTTGATTTGATTTGAACATGTTCTTGTTTGTATCTCATATTTCATATTTTAGTGAAGCCTGTACGGACATGTCATCATATCATAGCCAGAGGAGCAGAACAGAATAGAACTAGTATTTTTCACTGAGTTCTGACGTCAGATAGATATTGTTTCTGATGCAATATGGACTTACCCACATGCACTGTGAACAGGTTTTGTGTGTCAAAATCAAAACACATTTCATTTGTCACATGCGCCGAATACAACAGGTGTAGTAGACCTTACTGTGAAATGCTTAATGACATGCCCTTAACCAAACAATGCAGTTCAAGAAATAGAGTTATGAAAATATTAACTAAAGTGAAAACATGTAAATGATCAATCAAAATAACACAATAAATGTCACAACAATAAGGCTATGCTATATACAGGTATTACGACAGAGTCAATGGAACGCAATATACATGGTATTGCGGTACAGAGTCAAGGTGGAGGTTAATACAGGGTATTACTACAGAGTCAATGTGGAGGCTATAGACAGGGTATACGGTACAGAGTCAATGTGGAGGCTATATACAGGGGTACTGGTACAGAGTCAATGTGGAGGCTATATACAGGGGTACCGGTACAGAGTCAATGTGGAGGCTATATACAGGGTGTACCGGTACAGAGTCAATGTGAAGGCTATATACAGGGGTACAGAGTCAATGTGGAGGCTATATTACAGGAGTACCGGGAACAGATCAATGTGGAGGCTTATACAGGGGGTACCGGTACAGAGTCAATGTGGAGGCTATAGACAGGTATACGGTACAGAGTCAATGTGGAGGCTATATACATGGTATTGCGTACAGAGTCAAGGTGGAGGTTATATACAGGGTATTACCGGTACAGAGTCAATGTGGAGGCTATAGACAGGGTATACGGTACAGAGTCAATGTGGAGCCTATATACAGGGGTACGGTACAGAGTCAATGGGAGGCTATTACAGGGGGTACCGGAGGAGTCAATGTGAGCTATTACAGGGGTACCGGTACAGAGTCAATGGGAGGCTATAACAGGGGGTACAGAGTCAATGTGGAGGCTATATACAGGAGGTACCGGTACAGAGTCAATTGGGAGGCTATATACAGGGGGTACCGGTACAGAGTCAATGTGGAGGCTATATACAGGAGTACCGGTACAGAGTCAATGTGAGGCTATAAACAGAGGGTTCTGGTACAGAGTCCAAGTGGAGGGCTATATACAGGGTTACCGGTACAGAGTCAATGTGGAGGCTATATACAGGGTTACCGGTACAGAGTCATGTGGAGACTATTTACAGGGGTACCGTACAGAGTCAATGTGGAGGCCTATATAGAAGTCTTGAATTTGACCATTTTCATGTCCTGCTAAGCATTCAAAATGTAACGAGTACCTTTGGGGTGTTCKGGGAAAATGTATGGAGTAAAAAGTGTTTTATTTTCTTTAGGAATGTAGTGAAGTAAAATAAAAAGTTGTCAAAAATATAAATAGTGAAGTACAGATACCAAAAAAAACTACTTAAGTAGTACTTTCAAGTATTTTTACTTTAATATTGTCACGTCCTGACCACAGAAAGCTTTTATTTTCTATGGTAGAGTAGGTCAGGGTGTGACTGGGGGGTTGTTCTAGTTTATATTTTCTATGTGAGGTTCTAGGTTGTTTTTTCTATGTTGGGGTTTTTGGTATGATTCCCAATTAGAGGCAGCTGGTTATCGTTGGCTCTAATTGGGGATCATACTCAAGTAGCATTTTTTCCACCTGTGGGTTATGGGATATTGTTTATGTTTAGTTGCCTGTTAGCACTGCGTTGTCGTCACGGTTCGTTTATTCTTTATTGTTTTGTCTTTTCTAAAATTTCACTTCTTTAATAAATTATGTGGAACTCAAAGTACGCTGCGCCTTGGTCCGACCATTATTACGAACATCGTGATAAATATTAATTTTTTTACCACTAATTTTCCTGTGCTTAGATTCCATTTATTTTTTATCCTGAAAAACTCCACAGTCCTTAACGATTACAAGAATACCCATAACATGATGCAGCCACCACTGATTGAAAATATGGAGAGTGTTACTCAGTAATGTGTTGTATTGGATTTCCCCCAAACATGTTGCAGACATGCATGTTTTGGAATAGTTTTATTCTGTACTTCCTTTAAAACTCTGTCATTTAGGTTAGTATTGTGTAGTAACTACAATGTTGTTGAGCCATCCTCAGTTTGTTCCTATCATAGTAATGGTTTTGAAGTAACCATTGGCCTCATGTTGAAATCCCTGTGCGGTTTCTTTCCTCTCCGGCAACTGAGTTAGGATGTACGCCTGTAGCGTTTTTGTGACTGTGTTTATTGAGACACCATCCACATTTTTTTTTTTTTTTACCCATCTACCAATAGGAGCCCTTCTTTGCGAGGCATTGGAAAAACTTCCTGGTCTTTGTGGTTGAATCTGTGTTTGAGATTCACTGCTTGACTGAGGGACCTTACACATAATTGTATGTGTGGGGGTACAGAGATGAGGTAGTCATTCACAAATCATGTTAAACACTATTATTACACACAGAGTGAGTCAATGCAACTTCTTATTATTTTTACTCCTGAACTTATTGCCATAACCAAGGGGTTGAATACTTATTGACTCAAGACATTTCAGCTTTTAATACTTAATTAATTTGTAAACATTTCTAAAAACATAATTTCACTTTGACATTAGTGAGTATAGTGTG
>NW_019943994.1:0-8858 GCF_002910315.2 Salvelinus sp. IW2-2015 | reverse complement strand
ATTAGGCCAGGACACAACATCTAAATGTAGTAATGATCATTCAGGCTGTAACACAAAAAAAAATTGGAGAAGGTCAAGGGCTGTTGAATATTTTTCTGAAGGCGCTGTACTGTTGTATACAAATCTTACCTCACATGTAAAGATCCTTTTAATTCAGTCAGCATCTTTAATTTAAATTCAGGTCAGCATCTTTAATTTAATTCAGGTCAGCATCTTTAATTTCCATTCAGGTCAGCCATCTTTAAATTATTGCAGGTCAGCATTCTTCATTTAATTCAGGTCGCAAAATCTTTTTATTTAATTCAGGTCAGCGTCTTTTAATTTAATTCAGGTCAGCATCGGTAATTTTAATTCAGGTCAGATCTTAATTTTATTCAGGTCAGCATCTTTAATGTGATTTCAGGTCAGCAATCTTTTAATTTTAATTCAGGCAGCATCTTTAATTTAATTCAGGTCAGAGGTCAGCATCTTTTAATTTAATTTCAGGGTCAGCAGCGTCAGCATTTCTTTAATTTAATTCAGGTCAGCATCTTTAATTTAATTCAGGTCAGCATCTTTAATTTAATTCAGGTCAGCAGGTTCAGCATCTTTAATGTAATTCAGGTCAGGCAGGTCAGCAGTTTCTGTGGGTCTTGGATGAGTTGGTGGCGGTGGCCTGTGTTAGGATGTTGGCTGCGGGCCGAGATGGTCTCTGGTTCGGAATCCCCGAGTCAGGCGCTGGGTATCTGTCGAGTGTGCCGGCCCAAACACACCCAACCCCAAAAAAACCAACACCACAAAGCACCCAAACGTCAAAAACCCAAACCACCCACAGTCCAACACCCAAGATAGACCGCCAACCCAGCACATAACGACACATACAACGCAACCCCCCCACAAAAAACACACACACAGCAACAACAACCCCATGACTACGCGGGACAAAACCCGCCACCACCATCCCCACACTGCGCATCCGAGAACCGCTCTCCACGCCCCAACTCGCCAAGATACACCACCCAAACAAACCCCATGGAAAACCAAGCCCTAAGACCCCCGCACCCCACCCAACAGAACAGCGGCCACACACAACGAGAATCATGATAAACCTCGACATCGCTGACAAACTTGAGAAAAAAGGAAAGATGTGCAACAAAGAATTTAACAAATGAGCAAGAAACATGATCATTTTTGTTTGAATTTGTCGTAATGTCAGCCACATTCAACTATGTAGAAGAAAAAAAGTATTAATAAGAATATTTCAGTCTATTACAGATCTAGGATGGGTTCATTTTAGCGTCCCAATTCTATATTTACTCTTACGCAAAGGTGCTATCTATATAATTTTTAAATATTCTAGGTTGCATGATAATATACCTAGTACCTAATGATGCCCCCCCTCACTTCTTAATTAATTCAAGTAAAGTTAGATTGACCCATGCTACCTATTGAACTCGAACTTGACCTTTGGCGCGTATGTACCATACATGGTAGAGTGTGGTCTAAGACCCTGTGAGCAATGCTCCAACCAACCTAGGTCTGAGAAGCGCCACGTTACAGAACCTTGTGCAATGACCAATGGGGTCCACCAGGAGACGGGGCTGCGCCACCACCGTCGTCATCAGGTAACACCGTGGGCGTCCTGGAGGCTGCGCTCCGTCAGACCATCGTTAGGAACCGCCGCTCATCAGTCAATATGTACCACACTGAGGGAGGGGATGGGAAGGAGAAAGGGGAGAAGACAGGGAAGGAGCGAAAGGGTGTGATGAGAGAGGAGTGAGAGAGCAGAGAAAGAGGAAGAAAGGCACAGGGAAAGAAAAAAAAGAAAAAAGAGAGAAAGAAAGAAAGGAAAAAAAGGTAACTGAAAAAGAATAATACTTCATTCTTAATATCATTGTTGCTTTAATAAATCAATACAGCCTCTGCCTTGTCATTTCCTTCTCATTTTTCTCCCAGTAATCACGCTATTCACACCTACCCAAACTGTACACTGTAATTGATTGTGTTTGGCAAACAACATCTCTGTGTCTGCAAGCTACAGCAAATACAATATGCTTTGAAATGCCGAAATGAACAGAATTTCTTTCATTAAAGCTTACAGTGCATTGCTGTAAAATGTAAATTATGTGGGCTTTGAGGGTTGCATAATCCCTGGGGTCTATTATGCATGCCACCAGATGCATCTGTTAGTCCTGGTTCCTTATATTGCGAAAGTGCCACCCTAGATGGTGGTTAAGTTGATTTTTTATGGAAGAGTACAGAGATCTGTTTAGCTCTAAGTCATATATGCCTAAGTGCCACCTAGATGCAGAGTCTGTTATTCCGGTTCTGGGGACACACAGGATGAGGCATGTGATTTTCTGAACTCAACCTAGCACTAACCCGGAAGTATGGGGTATGAAGTTATAGGGTCGGGGCAGAAGTACCTGGAAGGTTGGGGATGCGGGTTGGGGTGTGGCTAGAAGTACTGAGTTGGGATAGAGAGTTGGTTGTCTTCCTGTACCTGGATAAGTTTGTGTGATGGCCTATTTGAGTTTGCGTGGCAGATACCTGAAGTTGGGTGAATGGAGTGGAGGTGGCTGTACCTGGAGTGGGGGATGGAGTTGGGTGGGCTATACTGGAATAGTTGTGAGGATGGCAGTTTGCTGTCAACATAAGAAATGATAGAGCGGAAGTACCTGGAAGTTGGGAAGTGAAGAAGTGTACAGTTACCTGGAATTTGGGGAAGGGTTGGGGAGTGGCAAACCTTGAAATTTGGGAAGGTTGGTGGTGGGCAAACCTGAAAGGATGGGGAAGAGGTGGGGCGTGGCAGTACCTGTAAAAGCTTGGGGAAGAGGTTGGTATACCTGGAATGGAGAAACGGGTGTTGGGCAGTACCTGAAAATTGGGGTGGGTTGTATTACCTGAAGTTGGATGGGTGGTGGGCATTACCTGGAAGTTGGGGAAAGAGGGTTGGAGTTGGCAGGGACCTGGAAGTTGGGGAAGGAGGTTGGGGTAGTACATGGAAGTTGGGGAAACAGGTGGGGCAGTGGGCATTACCTGGAAAGTGCGGGGTGGGTTGCTGTGCAGTAATGAATGGACGTAGTACCTGAAAGTTTGGGATGGGGTTGGGGCAGTGGCAGCCAGGTGACGGGGGCTTCTCCTGGTGAACGGGAAGGACCGTTAAGCCTGCGGTGATGCGAGCTGAGGGTTAACGCAAACACACTGCCAGATGCTGCTATACTGCTTCCTGTAGACAGAGAAAGACGAGGGCGACGGAGAGGAGAAAAGAGAGAGATGAAAGAAGAATAATAGAGGGGGAGAATTCAGGGACAGAGAGAGAGAGACCGTGTTAAAAAACCCAGTGACCAAAGAGGTTAACAGTGTTGCCATACCGTTCTCTCTAACTGAGAGCTCAAATTGATCCATATGTACACCACACTGTCTAACAGTCCCATCTTTTACAGTGCATAAAGACACAGCCCGTGTCTTGATTCTCTTGGAAGCTGGTCTGTGCTTTCACCAATCGTCATAGACTGCTAAAGTGAAGAAATACACACACACACAAAAACAGATACCACTCTCCCCTCGCACACATACACAACTCCACTGCACTGAACAGACTTTACGTACAATAAACCTATACTTCCTTTTAATGGTAATGCCAGCCACTCATAAATGGGCTGGCTATACTGTAGCACGGGGGATGTGAGGAGTACGATACAATAGGTAGGCCCTATGGAATCAACTGTATGTTGACATTTTTACGTTCTTCTTTTATACATTTCTATATCTGTTATGTTCTTACAGCAGAGAAACATATGAACACCGTTTCACATGCTTATATACGGTATTTGTCCCTACCTTTAGGGTTTGTAGCAACCATCGTGGAATCCGACTGAGCTCTTAGAAAGCATTAACACTTCAAAGAACCCTGTGTGCCAACGCTTCACAAGTGAAATGGAAATAGACTGCAGCAACATTGATACAGCAGCTACTAATGTGGTGTGTGTGTGTGTGTGTGTGTGTGTGTTGTGTGTGGTGTGTGTGTGTGTGTGTGTGTGTGTTGATGTGGTGTGTGTGTGTGCTTGTGTGTGTGGTGGTGATGTGTGTGTGTTGTGTAGTGTGTTAGTGGTTGTGTGTGTGTTGTAAAATGTAGCTTGTTTGCCCTCTCTTCTCAATGTTTCTGCAGAGTGTGCAACTCCATCCAGTTGAGTAGTTGCTTTCCTGCGTGAGCAACCGAAGCGAAACCAAAAAAAATAGTTCCCAACATTACAAAAGACCACAACAAAATATTGTCGCAAACAACCCACTAACCAGGCTTGTCAGCCACACCACAGAGCTAAATACTACCCTACTCCCTGCCTTCTTGCTTGTGGTCAGGGGACGTGCAGTCTGAGCCAAGTGTTATGTTGTGACCACGGCTGTGTTACAGTATACAAATGAAGCCATTGTTACTGTTAACGTTACTAAAACCTTAATAAAGATTTAGCTATTGTAAAAAAACCTGCCCCCTTCAATGAGTTCAGTCGCCTATTAGCCTAAACAATAAGCCTCAATTAACTCACAACTCAACTCACTGTGTCTTTTATGTCCTTATGTCCGAAGGAAAGGGAAAGCAGAGAGAGAAGAGCAGGGATGAGCCAAGAAAACGATGAAAAAAAAGCCAGAAGTGCACCAGAAAAGCAGGTGAACATCTAAAGGGACGCATGAGCCCATTCCCTCTTCTGCTCCTCTCACAAAAAAAGGCAACCGAGCAGCCGAAAAGCAGATGAGCAGAGCAGAGCTTTAGACTTAGCCTTCTCAAAAGTCAGAAGCGAAAGGCTTAAAAAGGAAAATAGCAGAGTGGCCATTTGCGATGTAGACCTAGGACATGACAGAAGGACCAAGTATAACCCGCACCAAAGAGTTGCCTTAACATGTTCTTACACGCCAGCGGACCCAGCCAGTCCAGGCAGTACACAAAGTGACACAACCCTTTCTTGATGCTACGATAGGTACTGCTTCCTCTCAGGTGAGGCTGCGCTGAGCATCAGACTCCGGCTGGGATCTGGGCTGCTGGCCCTAGGTTGATTCCCCGTATAGGCCACGTGATGTTATGCGACCAGAAGCTAAAAAGGGTTGATGGACCCCACTGACCACACCAGCCAAACCAGAAGTCGGACAGCAAATGAGCACAGCAGCTATTGTAACTTGTGTATCAAATTCGTACCAAGAGTTCCCCCATATGGCTGCAAAAGGAAGTAAAGTCTAATGGTGAGAGAAAAAAAAGGCAGAAGAGCCCAACCAGATGGCCTGTGAAGACTTTTCTAGCAAAGACAGACAGACAGACAGACAGACAGACAGACAGAGATATTTGCACATTGTTACAACACTGTATACAGCCATAATATTACATTTGAAATGTCTTTATTCTTTTGGGTGACGGTGATGTTTACTGTACATTTTTTGTATTGATTATTTAACATTTGTTTATTATCGATTTCACCTGCTTTGGAAATGTAAACATATGTTTCCCATGCCAATAAAGCCCTTTGAATTGAATTGATATAAATAGCCAGACATAGAGAGACAGAGACACAATCATTCGAATGAGTAAATACCATGGTTGAACATGCCCAATGGTATAACTAGTTGGGTTTCTGGTGAATTTGGTCGGGCAGAAAAAGCCTGCAAAGCATTTTACTCCATAATTAAGAAAAGTATCTAAGGTAAAATGTTCCTATCCAAATCTGGTGCAAAAGATTCAACAGTGTAATTTTACCAATTGCACGATATGGAAGTGAGGTTGGGGGTCCAACCTATAATTAGGATTAGAAATATTAGCAGAAAAACACTATAGAACAGAGACATACGGAATTGTGCAGATAAATATCCCACATATCTAAAAGACTACCAATTAACGCATGGCAGAGCGGAACTCTGAAGATTCCCTTCAAATGTAAATATAAAGAAAAGGACACAATTTTTTGGGGGTAGCGTTTGAAATTAAAAACTCAAAACATCTTTACAATTCAAAGCAAAACGCAATAACTGAACCTTGAAAAGAGTTCCTTGTGTCAGCTGTTAAAAACCTGACACAACCCTGTCATCCAAACACGCAATCATCACATTGTTACAGAAATTAAAACCTCCTATTTCACAAATTTGGGAAAATGAAACAAAAAACACAGAATAAACTAAATTGCTATTTGGCCTCAAAAAGAGAATACAAAATTGGCAGAATATCTCATCTCTGTCAGAGATACAAAACAGAGACAGTTTCCTGTCCAAACACAGGCTCAGAGACCACCAAGGGAGACACAAAAAAATACTTGGCTACCCAAGGAGCAGCGTCTGTGTGATCACTGCACCACAGGGGACGCAGAGAGAGATACGCTTTCACCTCTACTATGAGAAATACTCCCCAAATAAGATTTTCTCTAGAAAATATCGCAAATCAATCCCCAACTTCTGTGCAACGTGTTAATAACATAAAGATAGGAATTATTCATATTCATCCATCAATGTCTGTTGTAATAATAACTGCACAGTAATACACAGTGGAACCAGTCATTGCATGTATTGTGGTAATATTAACATGAGCAGTAATACAACAGCTGGGAAACCATCATCATGTATGTACTATAACTGACAGTAAATATACAAGTGAACGCATCATCATGTTGTTGTATATAACTGACAGTAATACACAGATGAACCATCATACATGTTGTATAATAACTGAACAGTAAATACAAGTGCAACCACATTCATCATGTTGTATATAACTGACAGTAATACACAGTGGAACTCACATCATCATGTTGTATAATACCTGACAGGTAATACACAGTGGAACCATCATCATCCGTCAAATCAAATCAAATCAAATTTTTAATTAGTCACATCCACATGGTTAGGCAGAATGTTTGTTTTTTCTGTAATGCGCTGTGTTATGCGAAATGGCCTTGTTGCTTACATACGTTTCCGACAATGCATGTAATAACTCAACAAGTAATCTAACCATAACATTCCGATCAACTACTACGCATTTATATCACACACAACAAGTGTAAAGGGATAAAGACATATGTACATAAGATATATGAATGGGAGTGTGGTACAGAAACGGCATGCGCAAGATGCAGTAGGATGGTAATATGAGTACGGGGTCAATATACATATGAAGATGAAGTACTGGTAGGGTATCGTAAACATTAAAGTGGTCATATGTTTAAAGTGGCTAGTGGTACATGTAATTACATAAGAGGCAAAAGATCAGTAAGAGGTGAAATTGTATACGAGTAACAGTCATATACAGGTATGAGATGGGATAATGTAGGGTATGTAAACATTAATATTAAGTGTGCATTGTTTAAAGTGGCTAGTGGTTATCATTTCTTTACATAATTTACAATCAATTCCCATTTTTAAAAGTGGCTGGAGTTGAGTTCTAGTAATGTTGGCAAGCGATCCGCTAAATGTTAGTGGTGGCGTGTTTAAACAGTCTGAATGCGGCCTTGAGATACGGAAGCTGTTTTTTTCAGTCTCATCTGGTCCCGCTGCTTTTGATGCAGCCTTGTACCTGACCTCCGCCTTCTGGATTGATAGCGGGGGTGAACAGGCAGTGGCTTGGGTGGTCTTGCTTGTCCTTGAATGCAATCTTTATGGCCTTCCCTGTGACATCGGGATGTTGTAGGTGTCCTGGAGGGCAGGTAGTATTGGCCCGCCGGTGGTGCGTTCTGCAGAACACCTCACTATCCCCTCTGGAAGCCTCTACGGTTGTGGGCGGAGCAGTTGCACGTACAGGCGGTGGATACAGGCCGAGACAGTGATGCTGCCTCGATTGTGCAATCTGTAGAAGTTTGTGAAAGTGCTTTTTTGGTGACAAGCCGAATTTTCTTCAGCTCTCTGAGCGTTGAAAAGAGCGCGCTGCTGCGCCTTCTTCAAACGCTGTCTTGTGTGGGTGGACAATTCAATTTGTCCGTGATGTGTACACCGGGAGGAACTTAGAAACTTTCCGACCTTTCTCGCACTACTTGGACATATCCGTCGATGTGGATAGGGGGGCTTGCCCTCTGGCTGTTTCCTGAAGTCCACAATCATTCGTCCTTTGTTTTTGTTGACGTTGAGTGTGAGTTAGTTTTCCTGCCACCACCTCCGAGGGCCCTCACCTCCTCCCTGTAGGCCGTCTCGTCGTTGTTTGGTAATGCAAGCCTACCAAGCTGTGTTGTCATCCGCAAACTTGATGATTGAGTTATGGAGGCGTGCATAGGCTCACGCAGTCGTGGGTGAATCAGGGGAGTACAGGAGAGGGCCTCAGAACGCACCCTTGTGGGGCCTCCATGTTGAGGATCAGCGCGAGGTGGAGATGTTGTTAACCTAGCCTCACGCACCTGGGGGCGGCCCGTCAGGAGAGTTCCAGGACGCCAGTTGCACTAGGGCGGGGTCGAAGACACCCAGGGTCTCGAGCTTTGATGACATAGTTTGGATGGGTACTATGGTGTTAAATTGGCTGAGCTGTAATCGATGAACAGCATTTGCTCACAGTGGGTATTTTCGCTCTGTAACAGATAATGGGTTGAGGGCAGTGTGACGTGTGGTTTGCGATTGCGCGTCCCTTGTGGACGCTAATTTGGTCGGTAAGCAAATTGGAGTGGGTCTATGCGGATGTACCGGATAAGGTCGTTGCGAGGGTGATAGTGGTCCTTTTGACTTAGTCTCTCAAAGCAATTTTCATGATGGACGGAAAGTGAGTGCTAAACTGGGGCGGTAGTCGTTTAGCCTAAGTTACCTTAGCTTTTCTTGGGGAACAGGAACAATGGTGGCCCTCTTTGAAGCCTGTGGGGTACTAGCAGACTGGATAAGGATTGATTTGAATATGTCCGTAAACACCACTCGCAGCGCAGCTGGTTGCG
>NW_019943993.1:93114-100458 GCF_002910315.2 Salvelinus sp. IW2-2015 | reverse complement strand
AGGCTCTGCATCTGTCTCGTGCTACTAGACCTTAGTGCTGCCTTTGACACCATCGATCACCACATTTTTTTGGAGAGACTGGAAACCCAAATTGGTCTACACGGACAAGTTCTGGCCTGGTTTAGATCTTACCTGTCGGAAAGATATCAGTTTGTCTCTGTGAATGGTTTGTCCTCTGACAAATCAACTGTACATTTCGGTGTTCCTCAAGGTCCGTTTTAGGACCACTATTGTTTTCACTATATTTTTACCTCTTGGGATGTTATTCGAAAACATAATGTTAACTTTCACTGCTATGCGGATGACACACAGCTGTACATTTCAATGAAACATGGTGAAGCCTCAAAATTGCCCTCGCTAGAAGCCTGTGTTTCAGACATAAGGAAGTGGATGGCTGCAAACTTTCTACTTTTAAACTCGGACAAAACAGAGATGTTGTTCTAGGACCCAAGAAACAAAGAGATCTTCTGTTGAATCTGACAATTAATCTTGATGGTTGTAAAGTCGTCTCAAATAAAACTGTGAAGGACCTCAGCGTTACTCTGGACCCTGATCTCTCTTTTGACGAACATATCCAGGCGGTCTGACGCCATTAAAAGGTCATTTACCACCTTCACAATTGATTTGTCAGAGGACAAACCATTCACAGAGACAAACTGATATCTTTCCGACAGATAAGATCTAAACCAGGCCAGAACTTGTCCGTGTAGACCAATTTTTCACATTACTGAAGACAGTGTCTCAAAAATCCATTGACAAGGCTGTGGTAAAGTATGTGGTCCAAGGGCTCCAACCATTCACTGTTGTAGAACAAGAACCGTTCAGACAGTTTGTCCAGGATCTGCAGCCTAACTCAACGATCTTATCAAGGCCCACACTGCGCTCCAGGATTGATGAAGCCTCCAAGGAAATGAAGAAGGTGACTGAGGCCATGAGAGGAGTTGACCACATCGCCACCACCACCGACTGCTGGTCTGCAAGAAGACGGAGCTTCATTGGTGTTACAGCCCACTGGATAGACCCTGACAGTCTCAACAGATGCTCTGCAGCCCTGGCCTGTAAACGGTTGAAAGGATCACACACCTTTGATATGTTGGCAGCCGCCCGAAATGACATTCATTCTGAGTTTGAAATCCGGGTTAAGATTGTTAGAATAACAACAGACAACGGCTCTAACTTCTTGAAAGCTTTCCAAGTTTTTGGAGAAGATGAAAACAACAAGACAATGGAAGCAGTGGGTGGTGAAGCAGCTCAACCAGGACAGGGAGATGGTGAAGAGGAACAAGAGCAGAGGGAAGAAGTGGAGTCTGTTGATCCTGAATGAAGATAATGGTTTTGAGTACCAACTGCCGAAGCACCAGCGCTGTGCTTGCCACCTTCTCAACTTAGTATCTACAGTTGATGCCCTGAAAGCAACATCCAGTGAGGCTTACAAAAAAGTATCCCGTTCAACATTTGGCAAGTGCCTAGCACTTTGGAACACATGCGGAAGATCCACACTTGCAGCCGAAACGGTTGAAGATGCTTGCGACCTCCAGCTGCTGCGCCCGAATGCTACAAGGTGGAACTCCTGGGTCATGGCTGTAGAACAACTCCTGAGGATCGTCAAAGACAAAGGAGATGCGGCCGTCAGAGTTCTCTGTACAGACTTCGAGGTTCCAATGTAAGTAAGGATGATGTATTATTTTGTCATCATTTAAGGTCTTGGATGTTGTCCAAATCTGTTGCGGTGTTTCCTGACCCTTTGCTTGGGGACTAATAACTGTTTCACATGTTGTAGCCATACACTATCATTGATCCAGTTAGTCAACTACTCATCCAGCCATTGATTACTGTGGTTAAATCAGGTGAAATTGTTAGTGGTCCCCTTTGTATAGGGTTAGGAAACACAGTATTATTATACATTTTCTTTCATTGGTTCAATCCAGCTGAACTCGCCTTCCTCACAAAGTATGCTGCCACCATGAGCCCAGTCGCAAAGGTCATCAACGTCCTGCAGGCTGAAACCAATGTCCAGATGGGGTGGCTACTTCCAACTATCAACKTGCTGATCACAAAACTTGACCGAATCAAGTTGTCCCTGAAGTACTGTAAGCCTCTGGTGGATGCGCTACAACTGGGACTGAAGAAGCTCTTCAGCCACATGTTTCATGACCCTGAGCTGATAGCAGCTGCAATCCTTCTCCCCAAATTCATAACAACGTGAACAAAGGATGACGCCACCATCAGAATGGGTAAGACAACATGTGGTTTATTAACAGTATTTTATTATTCATAAACAACTGTGTATAGTATACATTTTGACACTTCATAGATTTGAGAAACACCCATTTAAACTACAATCCTGACTATGTAGTTCAGTCCAATGGGTAGCCTACTTAGCCCTGTTGCTTGGTTTATATTTTTGGGGTCTGAGAATATGAAATATACTTATTCATGTCACTGAGGGAGAGAGGGTAATGTATGACGTTTACATTATGCCAGGATATGTTATTGTTAGCCATCAGGGATCCTATGGAAGGGATCCTCTGGGAGGAGAAGAGACACAGTTTGGTAGCAGGAACCATGACAGCTGTGTGTTGAGTGCAGGGAAGCGATCACGTGGCAGACATTGGGAGAGAGCCATGGATTAGTGATGGAGGGGGGTTGAGATCAGGTCAGGTCACGTTAAGGGAGAAATAAAAGTTTATGGCCCGTACTTTCCTGCCTAGCAGGAAAGAACGATGTTTGTGCAGATGTGTAGTAGGAGACTCAGCCTATGAGGAACATTTAAATAGTCTATCACAGTGACATTAGTTTTGTCATCAAAGCCCCATATACTACCCACCACTGCAACCTGTATGCTGTCATTGGCTGGCCCTCGCTTCATATTCGTCGCCAAACCCACTGGTTCCAGGTCATCTATAAGTCTTTGCTAGGTAAAGCCCCACCTTATCTCAGCTCACTGGTCACCATAGCAGCACTTACCCGTAGCACGCGCTCCAGCAGTTATATTTCACTGGTCWCCCCCAAAGCCAATTCCTCTTCCGGCCGCCTTTCCTTCCAGTTATCTGCTGCCAATGACTGGAACAAACTGCAAAAATCACTGAAGATGGAGACTCATATCTCCCTCACTAACTTTAAGCACCAGCTGTCAGAGCAGCTCACAGATCACTGGACCTGTACTCAAACCAAATGAAAGGTCTGTCTATTTTGCTTTTTGGATTTACGGCTCTCAGTATCAAATTAATTTCCTTATATTAAGCAGTGGTGGAGTACTTAAGTATTAAAAGTAAAAGTTTGAAACGTAATACATCCACCGCTGCTTTAATACTTTTACTTTGTTACTTTTACTCAAGTATGATGATTGAGTACTTTTTACACCACTGTACTTAAGTACATTTAAAACCAGATACCTTTAGAATTTTACTCAAGTAGTATTTTTACTTGGTAACTTTTACTTGAGTAATTTTCTATTAAGGTATCTTTACTTTTTCTCAAGTATAACAATTGAGTACTTTTTCCACCATTGGTGGTAACACTGACAGAGCTCCAGAGTTCCTCTGTGGAAATGGGAGAACCTTCCAGATGGACAACCTTCCAGAAGGACAACCATTCTCTGCAGCACTTCACCAATCAGGCCTTTATGGTAGTGTGCCAGAAGGAAACCACTCCTCAGTAAAATGCACATGACAGCCTGCTTGGGGTTTGCCAAAGGCACCTAAAGGATTCTCAGACCATGAGAAAACAGGATTCTCTGGTTTGGTGAAACAAAGATTGAACGCTTTGGCCTGAATGACAAGCGTCACGTCTAGAGGAAACCTGGCACCATCCCCACGGTGAAGCATGGTGGTGGCAGCATCATGCTGGGGATGTTCAGCGGCAGGGACTGGGAGACTAGTCAGATCGAGGAAAGGTGAATGGAGCAAAGTACAGAGAGATCCTTGATGAAAACCTGCTCCAGAAGCCTCAGGTCCTCAGACTGGGGGAAGGTTCACCTTCCAACAGGACAATGGCCCTAAGCACACAGCCAAGACAACACAGGATTGGCTTCGGGAAAAGTCTCTGAATGTCCTTGAGTGGCCCGACCAGAGCCAGGACTTGAACCCGACGAACATCAATGGAGAGACCTGGAAATAGCTGTGCAGCGACCTTCCCATCCAACCTGACAGAGCTTGAGAGGATCTGCAGAGAAGAATGTGAGAAACTCCCCAAATACAGGGTGCCAAGCCAGTAGCATCATCCCAAGAAGACTCAAGGCTGTAACGCTGCCAAAGGTTCTTCAACAAAGAACTGAGTAAAGGGTCTGAATACTTATGTAAACGTGAAATTTCTGTTATTTTATATATGACAAACAGCCAGTGAAAGTGCAGGGCGCCAAATCAAACAACAGAAATCTCATAATTAAAATTCCTCAAACATACATGTATCTTATACCATTTTAAAGGTAATCATGTTGTTAATCCCACCAAAGTGTCGATTTCAATAGGCTTTTCAGCGAAAGCACCACAAACGATTATGTTAGGTCACCGCAAAATCACAGACAAACACAGTCATTTTTCCAGCCAAAGACAGGAGTCACAAAAAGCAGAAATAGAGATAAAATAATCACTAGCCTTTGATGATCTTCATCAGATGACACTCATAGGACTTCATGTTACACAATACATATATGTTTTGTTCGATAAAGTTAATATTATATATCCAAAACCTCAGTTTACATTGGCGCCATGTTCAGAAATGCCTCCAAAATATCTAGAGAAATTGCAGAGACCACGTCAAATAACATAAATACTCATCATAAACTTTGATGAAAGATACATGTTTACATAGATTTAAAGATACACTTGTTCTTAATGCAACAGCTGTGTCAGATTTCAAAAGCTTTACGCCAAAAGCACAATATACAATAATCTGAGTACAGCATTCAGCCACAAAAGCAATCCTTACAGTTACCCGCCAAATTGTGCAGTCAACAAAACTCATACAAAGCATTATAAATCTTCACTTACCTTTGCTGATCTTCGTCGGAATGCACTCCTAGGACTCCCATTTCCAAAAGAAATGTTTGTTTGTTCGGTAATGTCCATCATTTATGTCCAAATAGCTATTTTTGTTAGCGTGTTTGGTAAACAAATCCAACGTCAGGAGCGCGTCACTAAAAGCTGACGAAAAGTCCAAAAGTCCGTAACAGTAAGTAGAAACATGTCAAACGATGTATTGAATAAATCTTTAGAATGTTTTTAACATATATCTTGATAACGTGCCAACCGAGAAATAAATATATATATTTTTTTACCTTTATTTAACTAGGCAAGTCAGTTATGAACAAATTCTTATATTTCAATGACGGCCTAGGAACAGTGGGTTAACTGCCTGTTCACGGGTAGGACTACAGATTTGTACCTTGTCAGCTCGGGGATTTTAACTTGCAACCTTTCGGTAACTAGTCCAACGCTCTAACCACTAGGCTCCCCTGCCGCCCCTTTGACTTCAGATATGCGATGGAACAGAGCTCCCTCTCATGTGAACGCGGGATGGTCAGAGCATGGTCAGGTCATGGCAGACCTGACTAATTCCCCTCTCATTCGGCCCTCCTCACAGTAGAGGCATCAGACAAGTTCTACAGACTGTTGACATCTAGTGGAAGCTGTAGGAAGTGCAAAATCATCCATATCTCGCTGTGAATTCAATACGATCTGGTTGAAAATCGACCCAGCCTCCAGAATTCTCAATTCCTGTTTTGATTTTTTTCAGGTTTTTGCGTGTCTGTTAACTCACAGATATATTCAAACAGTTTAGAAAACTTCAGAGTGTTTTCTATCAAATACGAATAATAATATGCATATATTAGCAAATGGGACTGAGGAGCAGGCAGTTTACTATGGAACCTCTGTGCACCTTTCATCCAAGCTACTCAATACTGCCCCTGCAGCCATAAGAAATGATGGGTATTGTGTGTAGATTGATGGGGGAGAAACAATTTTATAAATTTGGAATAAGGCTTTGGTACGTAACAAAATGTGGAAAAAGTCAAGGGGTCTGAATAGTTCCGAAGGCAGTGGATGTGTTGTGTGGCCTATGACAGTGGTTTGACCATAGAAATGAGAATGACTAGAATGGCATGACCCTCTGACCTTAGCAGTTTGACTGGTGAACTCATGGCTGCACATATAATGCAAAGCTGGTACTGTGATGTAAAATGTCATTTAGAAAGTTTATACTAGGACTATTTGCTTCCTGTCTTATTGGATGAACAAATGTTGATTACATAAAGTATCTTCTCACTGACTTTTCTGTCAAGATATCAGCTAAATCAGTCTTGTCAGCCATTGAATGCCTTGTGTGTTGTCAGACATCGCACCGTAAACGGCTGGGGCAAGGCTAGAAATTGACATGCATATTTAGTCCGTGTCTAGTTTTACACACTAGTCATTCTCTTCCAATGGCAATCTACCAGCATACCTTGAAAAAAGCAGCAGCTTAAATACAGAGGATGGCAGAACTACATGAATTCAATAAAAGTAAGGCTAAGCAACAACAAACTTGGAACCAAACCTCAGTCTGAGAATTTGGTTGGTTACATTTCTTCAGCCTCATCCTCAAGTGTTTACAAAAATACAAACTGCTTTGTCGGGTGACACTATTGTTGTTCAAATCCCAGAATTGCTCCATTAATTAAAGACAAATATTTATTTTAAAAAGCTGTTTGCTGGAGTAATAAGTCCACAGTCACAAAGGAGTTATTGTAGGCCTACAAGTTTTTAATCAATGCTCAACATTTCACCATGAAAAAAACATATTTTATGAACACAGGAAATGGTAAGACTTTGATCTTCAATACTTTGGTTTGTTTATTCAGCAGCTCTTCCTCCTGTAAGAAGAAATAAATAATATAATGGCATCAGTAATAATAATGACATGATAAATAAATATGGATAGAATAATATGGATCAGTAATAATTAATGAACATGATAAATATATGGATAGAATATAATGATCAGTATTAATAATGAACATGAAAATATATGGATAATATAATGGATCAGTAATAATAATGAACATGACAAATATATGGATAGAATATACATGGATCAGTAATAATAATAATGAACATGATAAATATATGGATAGAATTAATGGATCAGTAATAATAATGAACTGATGAATAAATATATGGAAGAATATAATGGATCAGTAATAATAATAATGAACATGATAAATATATTGATAGAATATAATGATCAAGCATTTAATGCTCAGTGGCTCAGCTTGGAATTTCAATTTTGAACTACCAACTTGAAATAATATGTTTTTTAAATGCCCTGAAATGTGCTTATTGAGTGTAAAAATCTGTATTGGAA
>NW_019943993.1:82651-91981 GCF_002910315.2 Salvelinus sp. IW2-2015 | reverse complement strand
ACGCTTTTTCCAGTAATGGAGAGATTAGATTGCACTCTGTGCAACACACACACACGCACACACACACACACACACACACACACACACACACACCACCAGCACACACACACAACACACACACACACACACACCACACACAACACACAACCACACCACACACACAACACACACACCACACACACACACACACACAACTCAAAACGCAGTGCTCAGTGACATTTAAGAAATATTCTGTCTTCTGCCTTGTCGTCAACATTGTCCTTTTTGTTCTGTTTCTTTCTTCTGTCCTTAATTTTTAGAGAATACATCACCCCAGTCTATTCTCTTAGAAGAAAACGGTTCCAAAAGAGTCTTTGCAGAGGATAGGTTTCTACCAGAGTGTTTTTCATCTGTAGAACCTGTTTTGGAAGACAAGGGTTCTTTGTAAGGCAAAGAGTTCTACCTAGAAATGTTTTCAATCCTAAGTACCAATTTATGGTAGAAAGGGTCTTTTTGATTGTTTGGAAGGCAAGAAGGATTCTATATAGAACCCTACTGAATCTGAATAAGCTTGTCATTATTTATTTATTATGGTGCCTGCAGCATTCATTGTTTATTCTTTTTTAAATCTTAACATCAGGAGTTTGAGTAGTCACATTAGTTTAAAAAGATAGGTGTGAGAATTTTTTAAGCAGAACCTGTATGGGAATATTGGTGCATGTGTCTGGTATTACTCTTAATCATTTTGCATAACTACGTACTCACTGTATATGCTTTGTTATGATTTCTGTCTTTCTATGATTATTATTCTGCTGATTTTATTGAGCAGAAAGTAGGATAAAGAAGGGAGTATGAGTGCACCAGCAGAGTAGTGTATGGTACACAGAGTAGTGTATGGATACCACAGAGTAGTGTATAGGTACACAGACAGTGTGTATGGTACACAGAGTAGTGTATGGTACACAGAGTAGTGTATGGTAACAGAGTAGTGTAGGTAACAGAGTAGTGTATGGTACCAGAGTAGTGTATGGTTACACAGAGTATGTATGGTACAACAGAGTATCGTATGGCTACACAGGTAGTGTATGGTACACAGAGTAGTGTATGGTACACAGAGATAGTGTATGGTACACAGCAAATTGGCCAACTTTGACCTAGTGTTGATTTCAGTGAAATATTTCTAGTGTTGATTCAGGAGTTTGCATTTACTAAAACACTCAGCGGTGTAAAAGAACCCCAATGTTGGCGTTATACACCAGAGTTGAGATGTGATTGTGTCATTTTTTACTCTGTGTAGAGTAAAGCACTCAAAACCACACCCATCATTATCATATTTCCCAGCTGCTCTATTGCAGTTTGATTTTCAGAATTGTGTGTTTCAATATTTGTGTCTTTGTGTGTACAATTGATTGGTTGATTAATCTTATGCTATAAATAACAACAATTTCTAAACAATCCATCTGTTAGTAGTTGGACTTATTGCACCCTTTATCCCCTGAATTGTTGTTCAAGATTAGAATTGATTGTCACTTTCCTACCTGTTTTTCCTGCTTAAGTTTTTGTAATGTGTTAGTTGGTCAGACGTGAGTGTGGGTGGGCAGTCTATGTTTTCTGTTTCTATGTTGGTTATGGGTACCTGATATGGTTCTCATTAGAGGCAGGTGGTTTTCATCTCCTCTGATGAGAATCATATTAAGGTAGGTGTTTTCACATGTTTGTGGTGGTTGTCTTCCTGTGTCAGTGTCTGTGTATGTTCAGCCACACGCTGACTGTTTCGGTTTTGTTTGTCGTTCGTTTTATGTAGTCATTTTTCCTGTTCGTGCGTTCTTCGTGTTTTCATGTAAGTTCGTAGTCAATCTGTCATACATCTTCGTTTTTTTTGTTATTTTGTTTAATAAATATCATGTCTATTCACGACGCTGCATTTTTGGTTTAATCCTGCTCCTCTCCTTCGGAGGAAGAGGAACACCGTTACAGAACCACCCACCAAACAGAACCAAGCAGCGTAAGTTCGAGCGGCGGCCGAGTAATCAGGACTCGTGCTTGGAGGACATAATTAAACTGAAAGGGTTGCTACACATGGGAGGAGATCCGGGGCTGGAAGGGATCGCCTCCCATGGGAACAGCTGGAGGCATTGAGGAGAGCAGAGGCTACCGAGAAAGGAACCGAAGCTTATGAAGGTACGCGGCTAGCAAGGAAGCCCGAGAAGAAACCCCAAAAATGTATTGGGGGGGGATAAGAGGTGGTGGGCCAAGGCAGGTAGGAGACCTGCGCCTACTTCCCAGGCTAACCGTGGAGAGCGGGAGTACGGGCAGACACCGTGTTACGCAGTAGAGCGCACGGTGTCTCCTGTACGTGTGCATAGCCCGGTGCGCGGTTATTCCACCTCCCCGCACTGGTAGGGCTAGATTGAGCATTGAGCACAAGTGCCATGAAGCCGGCTCTACATAATTCTGGCACCAGTAACGTCTCCTTGGGCCGGCTTTACATGGCACCAGCTTACGCATGGTGTCCCCGGTTCGCCTACATAGCCGGTCGGGTTATTCCACTCCCCGCATGTCTGGGCGAAGGGGAGCATTCAACCAGGTAAGGTTGGGCAGCTCAGTGCTCAAGGGAGCCAGTAGCCTGCACGGTCCGTATTCCGGCGCCACATCCCGCCCCAGCCCAGTACCACCAGTGCCTACACCACGCACCAGGCTTCCAGTGCGTTTCCAGAGGCCTGATCCTCCTCCACGCACTTCTTCCTATGGTGCGTGTATCCAGTTCGGTGCTCCAGTTCCGGCAACACGCACTAAGCCTCCTGTGCGTCTCCAGAGCCCCGGTACGCACTGTTCCTCTCCCCGTACTCTTCCTGATGTGCGTGCCCTCAGCCCGTCCCCAGTGCCGGTACCACGCCCAGGCCTATAGTGCGCTTCGAGAGGTCCAGTGTGCCCTGTCCCTGCTCCCCGCACTAGCCTGAATTGTGCGTGTCTCCAGATCCGGTGCCTCCAGTTCCGGCACCACGCACCAGGCCTACATGCCCTCAGTCGCTAGAGTCTGTAGTCTGCCCAACGCCGTCTGAGCCATCCGTCTCCCCGCGACGCCATCCTGAGCCATCCGTATCCCCAGCGCCATCTAGCCATCCGCTCCCAGACGCCATCCGTCTGCCCAGCGCGTCTGAGCCTCCGTCTTCCCAGCCATTAGAGCCGCCCGTCTGTCCCGAGCCGTCAGAGCCGTTCGTCAGTCAGGATCTGCCAGAGCGCCAACCAGCCAGGATCTGCCAGAGCCGCCAACCAGACAGGATCTGCAGAGCCGCCAACACAGACAGGATCTCCAGACAACCAGAGGATCTGCAGAGCCGCCAACCAGACAGGATCGCCAGAGGCCGCCAACCAGAACAGGATCTGCAGAGCCGCCAGAGAGCCATGAGCAGCTAGCAAGCGTCAGCAGCCATGAGCGTCCAGAGCTCAGCAGCATGAGTCCAGAGCCGTCAGCAGCCATGAGCGTAAGAGCCGTCAGCCAGCCATGAGCGACCAGCAGCGTCAGAGCGCAGCCATGAGCGTCAGAGCCGTCAGCACAGCCATGAGCTGCCCCTCAGCCCAGAGCTGCTATTTATCCAGAACTGCCCCTCAGTCCAGGATGTCTCTCTGTCCGGAGCTGCCCTTCAGTCCGAAGTTGCCCCTCTGTCCTGAGCTACCTCTTTATCCTGACCTACCTCTCTGTCCTGAGCTACCTCTCTGTCATCGAGCTACCTTATCCCGGTGCTGCCCTTATCTTGAGGTTACTCGTTAAAGTAGTAGTGTTAATAGGAGAGGGGTCATTCTAAGGGGGAACGTAAGCTGGGATTGACTATGGTGGGGTGGGACCCTCGCCAGAGCCTGAGCCAGAATGCCCAGCCAGACCCTCCCCTCAGACTTTGTGCTGGTGCGCCCGGAGTCACACTTAAGGGGGGGTTATGTCACGTTCCTGACCTGTTTTCTGCTTGTTTTGTAGTGGTTAGTTGGTCAGGACGTGAGTGTGGGTGGGCAGTCTATGTTTTCTGTTTCTAATTTTGGTTTATGGGTACTGATATGGTTCTCAATTAGAGGCAGGTGTTTCATCTCCTTCTGATTGAGAATCATATTAAGGTAGGTGTTTTCACATGGTTTGTTGTGGGTGGTTGTTCCGTGTCAGTGTCTGTTATGTTACGCCAACGGACTGTTTTCGGTTTTGTTTGTTCGTTCGTTTATGTACATTTTCTTCTGTTCGTGCGTTCTTCGTGTTTCATGTATTCGTAGTCCAGGTCTGTCTACATTCGTTTTTTTGTTATTTTGTTAATAAATATCATGTCTTATCAACGAGCTGCTTTTGGTTTAATCCCTGCTCCTCCTCTTCGGAGGAAGAGGAACACCTTCAATGAGTTAGGTAGTCTCATGAATCAATCATCCCTACCCTGGGAGTCACTTCCGAATGCAGGTTTGTGTGATTAAAAGTTGAATTGTTGGATATCCTCACTCTGGCTGGATTCTATGGGAATTATTCATCACGTTGCAAGACAGCATAATGGACTTGCAGGCCTGATGTGGCCTGTAAACCAAGAGTTTCCTCAACTACTGTGCTAGGGCATAACTAGGCCCTCAACAAAAGGACATTAAAGAGAATTTACAGGGGGTTCTATGACGAATCCTAAATAGCGAGTTTCAGGTCAAACCTCTGCAAAGGGTTCTTTTCTACCTAGCATCAAACCAAAGACCCTACAATGGTTCTACCTAGCATCAAACCAAAGAACCCTACATGTTCTACCTAGCATCAAACCAAAGAACCCTACATGGTTCTACCTAGCATCAAACCAAAGAACCCTACATGGTTCTACCTAGCACCTTCTTTTCTAAGAGTGTACTTGAGGTGAATCAACCTAATCCTCAGTGCTCTCTCAATCCTTCTGCCTTTTCCTAATTACTTTAGCATGTACAGTGGGGAGAAACAAGTATTTGATCACACTGCCGATTTGCAGGTTTTCCTACTTACAAAGCATGTAGAGTCTCGTAATATTTATCATAGGTACACTTCAACTGTGTGAGAGAAAAAAGGAGGAGGGGAGGAAGATTGAACAACAACAACTCCATCACAAATTTAAATCTGATTTCCGCGCTCACGCTCAAACGCAGGCGGGGTGAAAGGAGTGAAATTAGGATAATTTAGAATGAATGGCTATCAAGGTAGCATTCATCTGAAGGATGAGAGAGAGAGGGAGATGGAAAGATATAGAGAACTTGATGGGGTTTAGAAAAGGAGGAGAGGAGGGGTTAAGAGAGGGGGTGAGGGGGGAGGACAAGAGGAGAGGAGAGGAAAGGAGGGAGGTGGGAGGAGGAAGGAGGGGGGGTGCAGTCAAATGACACTCATGACAAATGACACGTTGTGTCTCCCGGTCTCCTCTCCTTCGCTGGATGATTTGTCATCTCCTCCTCTGACATTTCTCATCCCGCTATCAAATCACCCTGACAGAATGATATTTTCTCATTCACCCCAGCTCAGCAACGTAGGAGCACACCCAAATACTGCCTTCTGCATGGTACACTACTAACTCTCTGCTACTGAATACTGTTAACATTGTCTGCTAGACCAGGAGTGAGCCAAAACAATAGCTTCTGCATTACTATCCCTTTATGGATTATTAGCTCACTAAAATCACTGTGTGATTCCCCATTCACAATGTAATGATGCACTTTATATTGAATGATGGGACGGGCCCATGCTGTCTCCACAGTGTGGCTCCTCCTCTATTGACAATCTCCATAATAATTGATCTCTTTCTCTATTGATAATCTGCATAATAATGGATTATCTCTGATTATGGTGACAGTCTGTAGATGAGAGCCCACCTGCTGAGCCTTTGCTCTGGCTTCCCATAGCGACCCTGTATTGTTTAATTGAATACTAATAAGGACGGCCTTCTATCTGTAATGACCCTGTCTGTCCAGAAACCTCTACTTTAGAAGTGAAATTAATGAGCTTGGATCATTAATTCACATTCAGCAGGCGATCCTTATCAATTCTGCTAGACATGGAAATATATATGTATCTCTATATCTCTATGAGCATGGTTTCAGCTCTGTGAGATAGAAACAGCTATTTTACATAATTGAAAAAACCATTGAAGCATCTTTATTAGGGATGGACAGATGGACAGTGTTGTCCTTTGAGGTAATGCCTTTATATGTACAATCAGACACTGGCATCAGTAGTTTCTTTAGAAACTGTAGGCCCCTCAATCTGCAAGGCCATCATTGATTTAAGACACCAGAAATTATGATGAAATAAATAACCCCCCCAAACAAAAAGTTCAACATATTATTTAGCATCATTAGTGAATCATCATTTATTATTCAGTATTTATTACTCTGTAAAAGGTATTGGAAGTGAAAACATCCATGTGGTCTTACTTGTGTATATGTAGTTATATCCCTTGTTTTAGCAGTGTGTGACTGTGGTCAGTGTGTGACTGTGTGACTGTGGTCAGTGTGTGACTGTGTGACTGTGGTCAGTGTGTGACTGTGTGACTGTGGTCAGTGGTGTGACTGTGTCGACTGGTGGTCAGTTGTGTGACTGTGTGATGTTGGTCAGTGTGTGACTGTGGTGACTGTGGTCAGTGTGGTGACTGTGTGACTGTGGTCAGCGTGTGTGACTGTGTGACTGTGGTCAGTGTGTGACTGTGTGACTGTGGTCAGTGTGTGACTGTGTGACTGTGGTCAGTGGCAGTGTTGTGTACTGTGTGACTGTAGTCCAGTGTGTGACTGTGACTGTCAGTGTGTGACTTTGTGTGACTGTAGTCAGTGTGTGACTGTGTGACTGTGGTCAGTGTGTGACTGTGTGACTGTAGCCAGTGTGTGACTGTGTGACTGTGTCAGTGTGTGACTGTGTGACTGTGGTCAGTGTGTGACTGTGTGACTGTGGTCGTGTGTGACTGTGTGACTGTGGTCAGTGTGTCATGTGTGACTGTGGTCGTGTGTGACTGTGTGACTGTGGTCAGTGTGTGACTGTGTGACTGTGGTCAGTGTGTGACTGGTGTGACTGTAGCCAGTGTGTGACTGGTAGTCAGTGTGTGATTGTGTGACTGTAGTCAGTGTGTGACTGTGTGACTGTCTGTGTCAGTGTTGTGACTGTGTGACTGTAGCCAGTGTGTGACTGTGTGACTGTGGTCAGTGTGTGACTGTGTGACTGTGCCAGTGTGTGACTGTGTGACTGTGGTCAGTGTGTGACTGTGTGACTGTGGTCAGTGTGTGACTGTGTGCTGTAGAGTGTGTGATGGTGACTGTGGTCAGTGTGTGACTGTGTGACTGTAGCAGTGTGTGACTGTGTGACTGTGGTCAGTGTGTGACTGTGTGACTGTGGTCAGTGTGTGACTGTGTGACTGTGGTCAGTGGTGTTGACTGTGTGACTGTGGTCAGTGTGTGCTGTGTGATGTGGTCAGTGTGTGCTGTGTGACTGTGGTCAGTGTGTGACTGTGTGACTGTGGTCAGTGTGTGACTGTGTGACTGTGGTCAGTGTGTGAATGTGTGACCTGTATTGTGCAGTGTGTGACTGTAGTCAGTGTGTGACTGTGTGGACTGTAGTCGTGTGCGACTGTTACGTAGGTGATGGACATGTGGTGACTGTATCAGTGTGTGACTGTGTGACTGTGTCAGTGTGTGACGTGCTTGTGCGAATGTACGTCAGGTGTTGACTGATGTGACTGTAGTCAGTGTGTGATTGTGTGACTGTAGTCAGTGTGTGACTGTGTGACTGTAGTCAGTGTGTGACTGTAGTCCGTGTGTGATTGTGCGACTGTAGTCAGTGTGTGACTGTGTGACTGTAGTCAGTGTGTGACTGTAGTCAGTGTGTGACTGTGTGACTGTAGTCAGTGTGTGACTGTAGTCAGTGTGTGACTGTGTGACTGTAGTGGCCTACTGTTCTACTCCCTGCTGAGTGTCTGTTGTCTCTCTCTACCTCTCTGTGTGAGACAGATGCTCTATGATCCCACTGATGACTCCCGCTGTGTGTATTGTGTATGTGTGTGTGTTCGTGTGTGCCTGAGTGTGTGTGAGTGTGCATTTGTATGTGTATGCGGCTCTAAAACCACACGGTGTAATCATGCGACCGCCTTACAGGGATCTCCTCATCTCAGCAGCAGTAGCAGCAGTAGCAGCACTGTTGGTAGTGCTGTTGTTTAATGTGATAAACGTCAAGTATGCATGGGTTCACACGTGCTTCGTTAGCAGCCCAGCGCTAACCGTTAGCAAGCCTCCCACCAGTGCCTCCGAGCGATATGCTAACGTCCGCTAATGACAACCACAATTAAATCAAATCAGCACCTAGGGTAAACACTGGGCTGGAGCATTAAACGCTAGCTGGCCTGACTGAGTTAGTGTGAGTGGAGAGGGGAGGCAAAGTCAAGGTCAAAATCAAACTTAAAAATATAAGTGCATCTATGAATAAAAATGCACCTTTTAAATATGGAGAACATCTTAAACAGAAATAAAAGATGGATTTAACTAATGGCCTTCCATTCACAGAGAAAGTGAGAGATGGAGAGAGAGAGAAAAAGAGAAAGAGGGAGCGAGAGAGACAGAGAGACAGAGAGACGAGAAGGAGAGAGAAAATAATCCAGAGACTGGAGCAATTCATTTCCTGGCTAAGGCCTTGGTCTCCAGAGCAGTTTTCATATTATCTCTCTCATCCGACACACACAGCCCAGTGAACGTGTATCGAGCAGTGTGTGTGTGTGTGTGTGTGTGTGTGTGTGTGTGTGTGTGTGTGTGTGTGTGTTTGAGGTGATTGATTTGGCTGGCCAAGGAGATGACTGCTGAAGACGAGGCTCTCATAGCGAGTTGGAGATAGCGTCGGGCCGCCTCCTTTACGCCCTCAGACTAATCCACACCACATTTACCTCCGATTGCTTCTCCCAAAGTTCCCTGCTGCTTTCTCACCCGCTATTCCCGGGTTTCCTATCTGGGAATGTCACAGAGCGAACATTTCCGACATTTTCTGTAATATGGGGCTCTAAGGGGGACCGATGGATTCCCTGACCTTCAGTGGAGGTGTGGGGAGTGTGTGTGTGTGTGTGGTGAGTGTGTGGAGGTGTGGGGAGTGTGTGTGTGTGTGTGGGGAGTTTATATCCACATAAAGATGCATTATAATCCCACTGTGTCAAGAAAAAACTAATATTCCCCCTCTCTTTCTATCTCTTTATCTCCCTGTCTCCTTATTCTCATAGTTTTTTTCATATACTTCCTAGTATGTTTCTGTCATCTCTGCCCATCCCCAGTGATAACAGTTATATGCTAATACACTGTGATTTGTCCCCAGTGATAACAGCTATAAGCTAATACACTGTGATTTGTCCCCAGTGATAA
>NW_019943993.1:58310-82626 GCF_002910315.2 Salvelinus sp. IW2-2015 | reverse complement strand
CAGCCTATAAGCTAATACACGTGATCTTTGTCCCCAGTGATCACAGCTTATATAGCTAATACACTGTGGATTTGTCCCCAGTGATAACAATATGAGCTAATAACACTGTGATTGTCCCCCAGTGATAAAGCTATAAGCCTATTACACTGTGATTTGTCCCCAGTGGATAACAAACTATGAGCTAATCACTGTGATTTGTCCCAGTGATAACAGCTAATAAGCTAATACACTGTGATTTTTCCCAGTTATAACAGCTATGAGCTATACACTGTGATCTTGTCCCCAGGGATACACTAATACACTGTGATCTGGTTGTGTCCACTCATTTGTCATCCTGAACCTTTCTCTGATAAATCATTAAATCGCTCTGGGATGGGAGGATGAGAGAGGGGGGATGGTGAGAAGAGAAGAGAAGAAGATCAGGTAAGACAGACAAAAAAACCTAGAAATAGAGAGACAGAAAACAAACTTATACAGAGACAGAAAAAAAAAGAGACACAGAGAGAGACAGACAGAGAGAGAGAGAGACGGAGAGAGAGAGAGAGAGAGACAGACCGCGAGAGAGAGAGACAGATAGAGAGAGAGAGAGACAGAACAGAGAGGAAGAGACAGACAGAGAGAGAGAGAGACAGAGAGAGAGAGAGAGACAGACAGACAGAGAGAGAGAGACAGACAGAACGAGAGAGAAGCAGACAGAGAGAGAGAAGAGACGGAGAGAGAGACAGAGAGAGAGAGAGAGAGACGGAGAGAGAGAGAGACCCGGAGAGAGAGAGACGGAAGAGAGCGGGAAGAGTAATAGATTGCTTTTTAGAGGTGTCAGTTATAAAAATTTTTAATGCCTCATACACCGCGAAAGCAGCATCACACCACCCCCAGTGGCTGTGCTGAGAGGAGAGAGAGAGAGAGAGAAGAGCCGAGAGAAAGAGAGAGAGAGAGAGAGGGAGGCAGAAGAAAAGGGAAGGAAAGGAAAAGAGGGAGAAGAGAGAGAGAGAGAGGAGAGAGAGAGAGAGAGAGAGAGAGAGAGAAGAGAGAGAGAGAAGAGAGAGAGAGAGAGTTGAGAGACACACCACAGATGAGAGACGAGAGAGACGAGGAGCATGAGACCACACACACAGGAGGACACGGAGATGAGAGAGAGAGAATGTTATTGAAATGTGAATGGGCCTGCCGGCCACGTAGCTGACACCTTAGAGTGTAAACTCAGCCTCTGATAGGTCGCGAGTGATGGTAGGAGGATCGTTAGAAGAAGGCCGAAATAGTTTGCTGTCTGACACAGATTGGGTTGCCTTAATACTGAATCTGAGGTGGCCCGCGTCCAGACTGTGCCTCTGAGTCATCGTCTAGACTTCATGCCAAGTCGACGAGCAGGCTATGGCGTGGGAGACGAAGGGGGCCGCGGCACTGCAGCAAGTAAATCACTGTGAAGCGTGTGCAAGCGCCTATTGTGCGTGGCCCGCAGGACACAGAATTAAAAATAGGTTGGGAATTGTTGCCGCGTGATAGCGATTGTCTGTGAAAGGAGGGCGCCATTATTAAAGCGTTGAGTTCTAAGTAGAAAGTACGCTGCTGCGAAGAATCAGTAGGTATCTACCAGTAGTGTCTACATGTTCACCACTCGGCTATGGCGGGAATATTTGCTGGTTTTGGAGTACTTCTGTTATATGGTTCTTGTGAGAGTCGTAAGATAAGAGACTGCAGCCGATGGTTGTTGTAATAACGTTTGCTTGACAGCCCCACGCGGTTGACTGTATAATTGACTATGATTAGACTCTGTGCAGGGCGATCAGGACCCCTTTAGCGTGTCCGAGCGTTGGGCCTGGTAACCATGAAAGGGTCACTGGTCCAAATGGCCCCTAGGGGGGAAAAAAGTCGTGTTGTGAATGGTGCCTTGAGTGCAAGGTACTGCAGGCCTTAGTTTATCTTCTCTCTGTATGTTCGCACGGAGATAAAATTGTGTCTGGCTAGACTCTGAAATGAAACAGACCTATAGAGGTAGTCCATTGCATGCCGCACTTTCACCACGGGCGGGTCGAGCGAGGTACCGAGAGAGGGAAGTCAGGTGATGTAGGGTGCGGGTGGGGAAGTGAAATCGCTCCACCGGGTCTAGAAGTGATTGATTTTTAATTATAAGTTATTGGATCCTTTTGATTAGTTTAATGATTATGCAGGGAGAGAACCCTAGTCATTTTATACGAGAGTTATCATCTGGTTCCTCGGCGGGGCGCGGGCGCGCCGCTGCGGTCTACTGGTCGTGGGTGGGTCGAGTGGAGAGCTTGGAAGGGTGCATTTTCAATACAGCGAAAGGACTACTTGTTATTCAGTAGTTAATTGATGTATTGATTTATAGTATGACTTTGTTGAGCGATGGTGAAATAACATAACAGGATTACAGAGAAGAGAGAGAAAGGGGAAAGGTAGAAAATCAGGTGGGCTAGGATGGACAGATTAACGAACACATATCGTATTTATGATGTTTAAACTCTATATTTACAAGTTTTTTTTTGGTGTGTGTTCTGTTTGTTCTCCTTCTCGATGGTAAAGTAGGCGCAGTGAATAAAAGAACAATTAACCTGTATAAGGGTTACACATAGAGAAGTCTATCTGTTCACCAACACCACAAGCAAGCAAAACGTGAAGCAGTACATACGTCTCCATCAGCTTTTCTGGTAAAGCACTACCTTACTCAGGTGTGCTAGCCACCACATATAGCAGTGGGCAGTGGTGAGCGGCTCGAGTGAGAAATCGAAACCCTTTTTATGGGACGCAGGGTACTAATATAAGAGGAAAATAGCATTCACGAGAGAGAGGGAGTGACTTGTGAGAAAGCTTATAAAAAGTAGAGGAGAGAGAGAGGCGAGAGAAAGTAAATCTAGGCGAGATGAGAGAGAGAGAGGAGGAGGCGGCCGTGGAGAGAGAGAGAGCGAGAGAGAGGAGAGGGGAGAGAGAGTAGGGAAAAGAGAAGAGAAGAGAGCAGCGGAAGCGGTGGCGGGGGTGGGAGAGCGCGACGAGGGACGGGGCAGGGAGAGGAGAGGGAGGGAGATAGGAGGGACGCAGAGGATGAGAAGAGGCGAGAGTAGAGAGAGAGAAGAGACGGAGAGAGAGAAGAGAGAGTGAGAGAGAGAGAGGAGATGGAGAGAGAGCTAGAGAGAGGAATGGAGAGAGAGAGAGCGATTGATTAAGAAATCGTTGAGATGAGAGAGAGGCTAGAGATAGACATCTAACAGAGGGAGAGAAATAGAGAGCTAGGAGGGAGAAGAAACGGAGAGGAGGAAGAGAAAGGATAAGACTTGTTGAGTATGTCGGGGGAGAGAGAGAAGGCTCCGCCTCGGTCGTTGGCAACACAGCAGGCGATTTTACATAGGAGAGAGAGAGAGAGAGAGAGAGAGAGAGAGAGAGAGAGAGAGAGAGAGAGAGAGAGAGAGAGAGAGAGAATTGTTATTAAAATGTGAAATGGCTGCCGGGGAGCTGACACCTAGGATGTGTAACTCAGCTCTGATAGGTCGACAGAGATGGTAGGGATGTTAGAGAGGCCAAATGAGTTTCTGTCTGAACCATTGTGTTAATACTACTATGCCCGCTCAGACTGGCCTCCATTCTACTCATGCAAAATAACACTGAACTGTGCAAATTTGTGCAAAAACAAAATAAAAATATGTTGGAATTTTCCTTAGCATTGTCTGTAAAGGAGGCCATTATTAAACGTGAGATCAAGTAAACGCTGTGCAATCAGTAGTTCTACAGTAGTTCTACAAAACTCACCTAGGGAAATATGCTGTTATATCTGTTATGGTTCTGTTGAGTAAATAAAAGATGCAGCCATGTGTAAACGTTGTTCACACTGATGACTATGATAGACTCCGGCAACAGGACCCCTAGCGATTCAGAGCGTTGGGCCTGTAACCGAAAGGTCACTGGTTCAAATCCCCTGGGGGAAAAATCTGTTGATGTGCCCTTGAGCAAGGTACTTCACCTTATTTTCTCTTGTATGTCGCACTGGATAAAATTGTCTGCTAACGAAATGAAAAGACTATAGAGTAGTCCATTCATCATGCGAGAGAACAGAGAGAGGAAGTCAGGTGATGTAGGTGCGGTGGGAAGTGAATCCCCACCTCTAGAATGATTGATTTTGTAATTATATTATTGATCCTTTTGATTATTTAATTATGCAAAACACAGTACATTTAAGAGAGTTATCATTATTGTCCGTCCACCATGTCAGGACTTGAATCATTTCAACAGAGGACTACTTGTTATTCAGAGTTAAATGATGTATTGATTTAGTAGTAATAACTTTGTTGACAGTGAAATAACAATAACAGGATTACAGAAAGAGAGAAAAGAAAGTTAGAAATCATCAGGATGGACAGATTAACGACACATATAGGTATTTATGATGTTTAAAAACTCTATATTTACAAGTTTTTTTTTGTGTGTGTTTCTGTTGTCCTCTTTCATGTAAAGTAGACAGTGAATAAAAACAATTAACCTCTATAAGTACAATAGAGTCTATCTGTCACCAACACACACAAGCAAGCAAACACGTAAGCATGTACATACGTCCTCATCAGCTATTTTCTGTAAAGACTACCTAGTGCTAGACCCACATATAGCAGTGGGCAGTGGTGAGGCCAGGGAAATGAAACACTTTTAGGACCAGGTACTAAATATAAGCAGGAAAATAACATTTCACAGAGAGAGAGGGAGTGACTGAGAAAGCTAAAATAAGAGAGAGACAGAGAGGGAGAGAAAGTAAACGAGCGAATGAGAGAGAGAGGAGAAGGGGGAGAGAGAGAGAGAGAGAGAGAGAGAGGAGAGAGAGAGAGAGGAGAGAGAGAGAGAAAGAGAGGGAGAAGGAGAGAGAGAGAGGGGAGAGGGAGAGGGAGAGGGAGAGAGAAGAGAGAGAGAGAGAGAAAGGAGAGAGAGAGAGAGAGAGAGAGAGAGAGAGAGAGAGAGAGAGAGGAGAGAGAGAAGAGAGGAGGGAGAGAGAGGAGAGAGAAAGATGTGAGGGTAGAGAGAAAATAAAAGAAAAACAAAAAATATAAGAAAAAAAGAAAGAGAAAAAAAAGAAGAAAAAAGAAATAAAAAAAAAAAACTAAGAAGGCGAGGAGGGAATGGAGCAGAAGATATAGAGAGATGGGAAAACGAATAAAGAGGAGGAAAAAAGAGGAACGATGGGAGAGAAGAGAAGGAATAGGAAACGAGGGATAGAGGAAGAAGTAAGCGGGGAAGGAGAAGAAAAAAGGAAAAGAAAGTGCCCCTGACACAAAGCGCTGGGATATGATTGTGAATAGGATCCGCACGTAGAAGGCAAAGCGGGCGAGGCACTGTGAGAGGACGAGCCGATGCAAACGAATGAGTGTAATAGGATCCCTTGAGGGAACGGGCTGGAAGGGGAGGGGAGGAGAGAGATGAGCGACTGATGAAACCAAGGTAGAGAGTGAATGGGGATAGAGGAGGGAACCAGAGGGGAGATGGGGGAGGGTAGGTGGAGGACAGGGAAAGGTGGGAAGAGGACGGGGAAGTGTGGAAAGATGAACTAGAAGAGATAAGGAAGGGGTCCAAGGAGGAGAGGGAGGGGATGGGAGGGAGGGATGGAGGGCGAGATGTGAGGGAGTAGAGGCTTGATGGAGATGAGCATGCCAAGAGGTAAATGGAGCGCAAATGGGGGGGAGAGGAGTGGGGAGGAGATGGGTGGAGGCAGTGAGGGTGGAGACTGATTGGAAAAGACACAGAGGAGAGAGGGGAGGAGTAGATGGAGGGGACGCAGAGGTGAGGGAAGTGGACGTCGTGGAGAATGTGAACCTGAAGAACCACAAGGGATTGGGAGGGAATGGAGGTGGGAGGAGGGAGGAGGAGAGGAGTAGGCAGGGTAGGGCAGTGTGAGCAGGATGAAAACCAGAGGATGGAGGTGGTAGGAGGGACGGGTAGTGGAAAAGGCTAGTGAGAAATTGATGCTGATGAAGCCAGAGGAATGGGGGAATGGAGGGAGGGGAGGGAGGGAGTGAGATTGAGCTGGAATGAAACCCCAGAGAGATGGGAGGGAAGTTGGAGGGGAGGGAGGGAGGGAGTGAGAGTGAGCTATGGTAGGGAGGAGAGAACGCCAGATGGATGGGGAAGGCTGTGAGATGAGGACTGATTGAAACCGAGAGGGAGAGGGGAAGTTGGAGGGGGGCATATGGAGGGGGGAGATGAGAGGGTAGGGGAGGTGGGCAGTGAGGATGAAGCGGAATGAAACCAGAAGGATGGAGGGATTGGAGGGAGGATGGGAGGCTGGGAGATGAGCTGATGAAACCAGAGGATGGAGGGAGGGAGGGAGGGAGCTGAGGCAGTGAGATGAGCTGATGAAACCAGAGGATGGAGGGAGGGAGGGAGTGGAGGCTGTGTGTCAAAATGTGTATGTTTTGAGATTGTGGCTCTAGCCCAGCAGAATGATTAAAATGTTACTGTTGACATTCGTATGTCACTATCCACTGTCGGAGTATGGAGGAGCACATGGAATAGGACTTTAGAACATGGAATATGAATTTAGAATAGAAGGTCTGATATTTAGAATGTAGAATGCTGTAAATTATTTTTCTGTACATGGAAAAAATATATACACTATTTATGCATTTATTTGAGTGGAAATTGATTTTTCCCCAGACATTGATGGTGGAATTAATCAGAAGAAATGTGCTGTATATTTTCATTTAGTATTTCCTAAATAAAATAATTCAAAGGAAACAAACTAAAGAAGTGAAATGTAAATAAATTGGACAGAATTAATTTGATAGAGTTTTAAGAAAAGCTGTTATCTTCAGCAGTATTTAAATAATCAATATATGTATACGTAAGCATTTAAATAATCAATATTTATATTGATTATTTAAATACTGCTGAAGATAATCATAATATATATATATATATTATTGTAATACTATTAATGGATCTCATTATTTTCTTTAGAAATATGCAGACAATTTTGTTTTCATATTTCTACAATAATTTTTATGATTACAGAATTAGATAAATAAATATCTTAGTACGATATAGCAATGGCAGGTGGTTTAAATCCGACTAATCTCTTGATTGCTGTTGTGTTATGTTAAGGTGAAATAAAAATACTTTTGTAATGTCATTACACATGTATGTCAGTTTACATGTAACGACACACACACCGACACACACGTCACACTCATATGAATCTCAACAAAAGAAAGATCCTGAAGACCTCAGAGACAATCTGAATCTCTCTGTGTGTCAACGCCATGGCTGACAAACACAGACCATCAGAGATGCAAGTTGTCATGGTTACATCCCGTTGTCCAAGCCTTGCTGGGGCTTGCTGATATCACTACGTAACAAAGTATGAATTTGAGATCCAGGTCAGGAGATGTATATCAGACAATAAGCAGTTCTGGCGTGGTGAGCGGCATGCCTGCCTACCTGACAGACTAGGTTAAAACGTCCTTGAAATTCAACCAAATTTCAATCTGAATGACAGATGTGTCTTCCTGGGTTCTCTCTCTCTCCCTCTCCCTCTCTCTATTCAAGTGCAATTAGACTTTCTCAAATGCATGTCCTCAAGAGGGAAGAAAGAGGGAAGGATTGAAAGGTTGACATAAAAGAAAAGGAAGCGAGAGGTAAAGAAATGGACAGAATATACAGTATATATTTCTAAAGGATTAATTTGTTTATCTTGTAGGGAAACAGTGAATCTAAATGTCGTGTCTGTAGTATTAGGATATTAAGATTCTGCTAAGCACTTGGGGGATTTTAAAATGCATTCATCGTTATTCTAAATCTTTTAATTTCCATGGCAATTTAACCCATCAACGTAATTACAATTTTTTTATTTTTTCAACTTGTTTTTAATGAAGACATTTTTGCAATAGACAAATGGACAGGCATTAGTAGGGATGAAGAGGGCTTTGATGTGTACAAAGCCTTTTAGGACCACTAAGTGCTTCCATTACCTTGGTCTATATTTCTTTAACAGGCTTTGAAAAAAATAGTTTTTTTCTTTCAAAAATCATTCAGTATACTAACAGCTTTAAATATATATATATATATATATATTATTAATTCCAATAACACAATGCTTAAATTTGCCCCAATGGCAGATGGTATTGTTTATAGTTTTAGAGACAGCCTATCATAATTCTTTCAACAATTTCCCTAATTTGCATTTTCTTCTGCAGTAGTTTAGAATATCAGCACGATGTATATGTTGTGTATTCTTTGTGTCCCATTTTTACTGAAAATGTCCACCTGTTTGTGTGTACTCAATTAATATATTTAAATATGTATTTGTATACATATAACTCATGTAATTAAATGCATCAATTAAATCCTCAAAATATATATCTAATATTCAGTTTAATTGTATAATTCTAATATAATCAATACATTAGGCTATTTCATATTATCTCAACTAAAATTGCAGTTTCAGTTGTAATTTCCATATTTTCCTTCAAATATATTGACTCGTCATAAAACCACCGTGATTTTGATCTATTAATCACTGCCGTTTTCCCACAAGAAGAAATCTCTTCATGGAATTGTCATTTAATAATCCAGATTGATTATTGATCTGAGCTCAGTTCTGACCCGTTCATAAATTTCCCACCATCCATCCAGAGAGATACCCAGTTAATCCGAGATGTTTTATCTAATGGCTGATAGAAATAGCCACTTACTGGCCTAACCCTAACCCTAACACCGTGTTTATGACAGGCCTCCTCTCACCTCTCTTCTTAACTTCTACCCTTTCACTGACCTTTGTCTTGGCTAGACGTGTACAGGTTATACATCTGCCATACCGGGAGCACACTAGACCATTAGGTAGAATGCTCACACAGACACACGAGCCAGTCCCTAACACCTGCCCCTGTCTCTCCTATGGAGTCTCAACCCCTGTGTCTCTAAATCCTGCCTCTATGGTACACGTCACAGACAAAGGCCCTCCTTGTCTTTCATTTCCTTGATGTGGCTTTGTAGAGAACCGTGGCTTTTGTTGGTATCGATGCTAACATTACCATAAACCTGTACCGAGGGACATGAAAACTATCGACTAGATGCTTCTCCTCATCCAATTCACTTAAGGTGATCGGACACAAAGTTTATGTCGGGTTAGTTAGTTTAAACGACTGGAGGTCGGGCTGTGTGGTCTGGGGCTGGTGATAGGGGAGAGAATGAGCCGTACGATAGAGTGAGGGGGCGTAGTCGAACGAGCGAGAGATATGGGAGAAGAGAGAGAGAGAGAGAAGAGCAGAGAGAGAGAGAGAGAGAGAGAGAGAGAGAGAAGAGAAATAGGGAAATGGACACAGAGGGGAGGTGAACCTCTTGATCTCTGATGACGTGAATCCTTCCTCGTTTTTGCCTCAGGATTTTCTCTCTCTCTCCCTGTCTCCTCTCTCTCCCGGTCCGTCTCTCCGGTCTCTCCCGGTCTTCGTCTCTCTCTATCTCTCTCTCTCTCTCTCTTTCTCTACCCCCTCTGTGTTTCTGCCTCCTTGCCTCTCACCTTGCTTTCAGAACTGACAATAGCAGGATTACTCCCAGAGAAAAGCCTGCTTTAGTTGGTTTGTATGTGGGGCAAGTTAAGCTGAGCTTTATGGTCAGGCAGGGGTGTCCAGCTCCACCATAGTTTTAAAAGGACCCCACACTGGATCAAGGTCCTAATTGACCAGTGGTGTCTTAACAAATACTGCCTTCATTACCTATGGAGATTGCCCTGACCCAGGGAAAATGACGCACACTTTTAATATGGAAATGTAAAATGGATGCTGACCTCTCTTTGTGTGGCCGGGCATAGAGGAGGTCGTTAGAATTTAGTTGGGTCTTTTCTACAGGCCAGAGTCAAGTCTTTTATAGAGAGCTGTGCCTGTAGAGAGATGTGTCTCTGATACATGCTTCAAAGAACAGCCCTTATCTTGTATGTCCCCCTTTCTACAACTAGAAAGGATCAGAAGAGAAAAGCATCTCAATTCTTTATTTTTTTACCAAGTTTTTATTTGTTTTGTCATTTTCTGTTTCATTCTGCTTTCCAACAGACACTGGGAGTCAAATTCATCTCTGGACAATAACCTAAAACACAAGGCCAAATATACACTGGAGTTGCTTACCAGCACGACATTTAATGTTCCTGAGTGGCCTAGTTACAGTTTTGACTTAAATTGGCTTGAAAATCTATGACATGACTTGAAAATGGCCGCCTAGCAAGGATCAACAACCAACTTGACAGAGCTTGAAGAATTAAAAATAAAATAACGTGCAAATATTGTACAATCAAGGTGTGCAAAGCTCTTAGAGACTTACACAGAAAGACGTAATCGTTGCCAAATGTGATTTTAACATTTATGTGAATACTTATGTAAATGAGATATTCCTGTATTTAATTTTCAATAAATTTGCAATACAAACTTCTAGTTTTCACTTTGTCATTATGGGGTATTGTGTGTAGATAGGTGAGAAATAAATGTATTTAAAAAATGTTGAATTCAGCCTGTGACACAACAAAATGTGGAATAAGTCAAGAGGTATGAATAGTTTCTGAAAGCAGTATAAATATTTACAGTACCAGTCAAAAGTTAGGACACACCTACTCATTCAAGGGTTTTTCTTTATTTGTACAATTTTCTACATTGTAGAATACTAGTGAAGACATCAAAACTATGAAATAACACACATGGAATCATGTAGTAACCAAAAAAGTGTTAAACAAATCAAAATATATTTTATATTTGAGATTCTTCAAAGTAGCCACCCTTTGCCTTGATGACAGCTTTGCACACTCTTGGCATTCTCTCAACCAGCTTCATGAGGTAGTCACCTGGAATTTATATTTCAATAACAGGTATGCCTTGTTAAAAGTTCATTTGTGGAATTTCTTTCCTTCTTAATGTGTTTCAGCCAATCGGTTGTGTTGTGACAAGGTATGGGTGGTATACAAAAGATAGCCCTATTTGGTAAAAGACCAAGTACTTATTATTGCAAGAACAGCTCAAATAAGCAAAGAGAAATGACAGTCCATCATTACTTTAAGACATAAAGGTCAATCATTCCAGAAAATGTAAAGAGCTTTGAAAGTTTCTTCAAGTGCAGTCGCAAAAACCATCACAGTGCTGTGATGAAACTGGCTCTCATGAGGACCGCCACTCCTACCTTGTCATAACAAAACCGATTAGCTATATGGATATATGGATTGTTTATTTGCATGTGTTGAGATTAGTCTTTACAGAGTGAAGTATATTTGTCCAGGTCTCAATTGTTCCTTGACTAGCACCATTCATTCTAGCTGTTGATAATTCTGATGTTAGAGCTTCTGATAGTAACTGTATCTACTGGTGAATTGGTAGAGAGTGAAGTGATTACCATCGAAGAGCCAACATATCATCATTAAGTAACATAATAGATGGAAAGCATTGAATCAATGTTATATTTTTGCCTCAGAAGCATTAACTGCAGGGCACTCCCACATCATATGGAGGAATGTGCCTACCTGATTTAGGGGACACAGTGAACACTTGGGAATTTGGGCCAATTTGATTGTAAAATGTTTCCTTGGTGTTAAATACAGTCTGTATAAGTTGATGGTTCAGATTACGGGATGCCAAGGTCATATTTTTACACATTCTGTTCCAGTTAAAGGGATATTCACATTCAATTATATATGTGGACCATTATTTTTTAATGAGTAGCTCAGAATATGAGCTTTCCAAAAGTTGTTTATATATTATAAAGATCGGTTCTCTCGGGAGCCCAGATAATTTATTTATAAATCCCATTATTGGATGGTTCGGTAGTTAGATGCCTGGTAATATGTATCTTTCAACTCTTGGAATGTTCTCAAATCATTACTGTCCATGATATCAGCAAAGGATTCCACATTTGGACCATTGAGGGGATGCATTTTATTGGGAAATATTGGAGTATGGTCATACTATTTTGATTCCCAGTTACATTGTTTTTAAATTTTGCATTAATAGGATCAAAGTGTAGTTTACATTGTTTAAGGGATATATCAGTGAAGACTACCTCTTCCAGGGCAGTAGGAGACTTCTCTCTATACTCAGCCAGGGGGCAGAAGAATCATGTCTAAACCAATTTAGGATGGTGCGAAATGCTAGTGCCTGGAAATACAATTTAAAGTTTGGTGTGGATAGTCCATGTCTTTCCATCTTTGTGAGTTTGTTAATTTTATCCGGGATCGTTTACCTCGCCATATACATTTTGAAACCGCACTATGAATGTTATCCCAGTAGCCAGAAGGGGAAACATGGGAAGCATTGAACTACAGAAATTCAGCCATGGCAACATATTCATTTTGACAAAGACATTCTGCCGGTTAAAGCAACTGGGATATTATTCCATACTGAGGTCTGATTGAATTGATTTGAGTGTTCTGTTAAAGTTTCTGGCAATAGTTTTATCTAAGGAAGGAAATATATTTACTCCCAAATATTTCAAATTGGAGTCCTCCATCAGGGTCTTGAGAGGCACTAGGGCTGATTTGGTCAGATACATTCATCTAGAATCTCAGATTATAAAATCTATCGCCAATGCGATTGGTAGCGATTGAGATACATTGTCTAGATATAGCAAAATATTATCTGCGTAAGTAAACAGTTGATTTTAGGGAAATTGGTGTTATTTCCTTCTATTGACGAATTGCCTGGGCCACGATAATAAAAATAGCAAAACCTAAATTTGATGGCCTTGTCTGCTGCTTCTAGTGATTTTGAACAGAGCAGAGCAGATATTGCCAGTTCAAATTACGGCTGAGGGATTGGCATGTAGCATTTTAATCATAATGATGAAATTGGAGCCATTTCCCATATGTTCCAAGACAGAGCAGAGATATGACCACTCTAGTCTATCAAAAGCTTGTCCTGCATCGATAGATAATACAGCCCAAGGAGTTGTTGTTTCTGATGAAGCATTTAAGACATGTCATAGTCGACGGAGGTCATCCGAGGAGAAACTTTTTTTCCAAACCTGCTTTGGCCCTTTTGTACCAATTTGGGTTTTGATTTGATTTGCCTTTATTCATGCTATCCAATGCCCTTTTTAGTTTATTGAGAGAGATTTTGGATCCCAGTGATGTGGCTTCCTCTGCTGAGAGAAGAGGAGTTCTTAAATATTTATAAATGACTTATGGAAAATTCAGCTCTCTGCCTTATCAATAAATAAAGTTTTGTCTTGACTATGTAAAGAGGAATAGCTACCTGGTCTGAGAAGTGTGTCTGTTCAGAACACATTTCCAACTCTGACATCTTCTTTTATTGTGATTTATTTAACCCAAATGCAAATGCAGTTACATTGTTTTTAATACAACCTTTGGTGAAATCCCATAGGATCCAGGGCTCATCGACTGAATTTCTATTGATCATTATTAATTTAGTTAATTTAATTCAATTTCAAATTGTTCACAGAACGAAGGATTTTGTAATAATTAAACATTGAAATGCCAACTTCTGGCTCTTTTAGTAGATTCTAAGATTTGAAGTTGACAGTAGTAAGTGTGGTGGTCAGACAAGCTCATACTGTGTGTCGAACTTTGATTTTCTTGATGAAAGAAAATAGAGGTGTAGATAATAGTATGAAATCATAAGAAAATGTTATGCCTGTTTGACTAGAAAGTGTAGTTATTTTTGTTAGCTTTGTCTCGCATGTCCAAAATGGCTTTCATATCAGTCTCAATAACCAGATGGAATTCAGTTCATTCTAACTATCCAAACAATAAAAACACTTAGGATCATATGAATCTGGAGCGTACACATTAATAAAGGCAATTTTCTTTCCATTAAATCAAATCAAATCAAATGAATATGTATTGGTCACATACACATGGTTAGCAGATGTTATTGTATTCCGACAGTGCAGCAATATCTAACATGTAATCTAACAATTCCACAACAACTACCTAATATACACAAATCTAAGTAAAGGAATGGAATAAGAATATATACATATAAATATATGGATGATCAATGGCAGAGTGGCATAGGCAAGATGCAATAGATGGTATAAAATACAGTATATACATATGAGATGAGTAATGCAAGATATGTAAACATTATTAAAGTGACATTATTAAAGTGACTAGTGATCCATTTATTAAAGTGGCCAATGAGTTCAAGTCTGTATGTAGGCAGCAGCCTCTCTGTGTTAGTGATGGCTGTTTAACAGTCTGATGGCCTTGAGATAGAAGCTGTTTTTCAGTCTCTCTGTCCCAGCTTTGACGCACCTGTACTGACCTTGCCTTCTGGATGATAGCGGGGTGAACAGGCAGTGGCTCGGTTGGTTGATGTCCTTGATGATCTTTTTGGCCTTCCTGTGACATCGGGTGCTGTAGGTGTCCTGGAGGGAAGGCAGTTTGCCCCTGGTGATGTGTTGTTCAGACCGCACCACCCTCTGGAGAGCCCTGCGGTTGTTGGCAGAGCAGTTGCCGTACCAGGCGGTGATACAGCCCGACAGGATATTCTCAATTGTGCATCTGTAAAAGTTTGTGAGGGTTTTAGGTGACAAGCCACATTTCTTCAGCCTCCTGAGGTTGAAGAGGCGCTATGAATAGATTTAAGGAAATTGATTCTGCCCTCTTGGTCTTCGCCTTCACCCAAGATACATGTGTTTCTTATGTATCATTATGATTACACCTATAGTTTGTTTGGGGCTGATTAAAAAGCAGCCAGATTGTACAAAGGGTTCTCTATTCTATGTGTCCTTTTGGAGCAGGTGTGTTTCTTGGAACATTTCTATATCAATATGGTTCCTGCTAGTATATCAAGACAGCTGGAATGTTTAATAGGACTATTAAGCCCTTTCAAGTTCCAAGAGAGAATAGCTAGCGTTGATGTTGACGTTGTTTTAAAAAAAGAAAGTATTTCTAATGATGTAATTGTTATCTTTAGTGTTGCTAAGCCCATAGATGTGAAATAAAAAGCAGGACCCACAGGAAGACCCACCCATTGGTCGTTCCTCACCTAGAACCCCCCCCAAAAATAGACGGTACGTGCAAGAAATGCAGTCTATTATCTAGATCTTCACAAATATTCATTGTGTTTGTGAAGATCTCCCTGGGAGAAAAATTCAGTAACATAAACGGAGGGGACAGCCATCAACAGGAAGAAAAAAAAGGGAAAAAAGGAATTGTGTGGTAGCCCAAATGGGGCTGGCCGTCTATCCTAAACAGTAATACTATACAAATTGTAGGGAAATAGCTTCCAATTTATAATGCCATATTTTGCCCATATAGGGATGCAATGCGTTGTATCCCCACAAGGAAGCATCCCCAGTCTGTATGACACTTCAATATATTGTCAATTTTTCATTAATTGGGGTTTTGTCATCATCTAGATTCATCATGTGCTTCACTTTCGTATGTCGGCTAATCACTCTGAAAACTTAAATACATTTACATGCTATTAGATTTAGTAGTTTGCTATTTGTTTTATTTCACTATGGAGATAAATTCAATATTGGAATTTGTTTGTTACATGTATTCCTTTGCATTTACATAAACCAAGCTTTCCAGAAATAGCCATAGTCTAAGTATAGTAATATGATTTTTATATTTTCTTATGATCAACATAAGTACATGCAAAATATAATTGTATTATTTTGTTCTTCAATCTATTCCAGAATGTAATGTGTGTCTAAATGCATTTGTATCTTCAATGTACATGAATACATTACATTAATGCATTTGTTTTGCATCATAAATTGTTAAGATATTTCAGATTAAGATCAAATTAAATTGAGCACCGTTCATCAGATGCTCTGAAAACAAACATTTATTTTCCCAAATGGACAGAGGACAACTATAATTCCAAACGATCAACTTTCACGTTATGCTTCTCTTTCCATTTTGTTTTAGTTGATTATTGGTTTAATAAACTAACAGAATCACTCCGTTGCCAAATTACTGTAGCAGAAATTGTTGCCAAATGAATTAGCAGAATGTGTGTGTACAGAATGTGTTCGTACTTTTTATTTTACTTTCCTCTGTACTTCCTTTATTATATCTGAATATCGTCAGCCTTTTAAAAATAACCAAGGGCACTGCACATGATTTATAAATATACAAATTGTATCAGCTGGAATAGCTCAGTTGACCATAGACTGATAATCCTCCTTCATACTCAAGCAGTGTGATTGCTAGTAACACTTCATTTGGAAGGATTTTACTAGTGATGTTCGTGTTAGCTACGTGATTGTTTCACCTTCTGAATGTCCTCATTGTAAGTCGCTATATGGAAAAAGATGTTTGACTAAATTACTAAAATGTGAAATGTAAATGGAGGATGGCAATTTTGGTGTGATTTCAGTCTGGAGCGTTGCCTCCTCCCCGCCCGGTTTCACCCCTGCTTTATATTCCTACCCATCAGGCATTGTGGCATGACACTGATGACTCGGAACCCTGCGTCTCCCCTGATGTGGACAGAAATTCTAAATGACATCACGGAATCAGACACAAGATGGTAGAGAGGAGGAGAGGAAGGAGAGAGGGATGAAAGGAGGAAAAGGGGAGTCTCATTTCAAGCAGTTAATGTGCAGATTTATGTAGAGGGACAGTGTCAACATTCATAAGATTCCCTCCTCCCCATCTCTCCCTCTCTCCCTTCCTTTCTTTCTCCCTGTCTCTCTCCATCTCCAGCTCGCTCGCTCACTCACTTACTCCCCCCCATTTTCCTTCTCTCTCTTTTCCCAATTCTGTATCCCTACCTCTCTCTCTCCTTGTCACCCTCTCCATCACACCACCCTTCTCCCCTAATCTCCATCTCTCTCTCCTCCTGTCCACCTCTCCCTTTCTCCATCACTCTCCTTATCTCTCTCTCTGCAGTGTGAGGTAGTGAGGTGGTGTTGGGCAGAGGGAATCATGTAGTACCAATAGGAGGCATAGGTAGACCACAGAAACACAGAGACGCGGGAAACACAACAGAGAGAGAGAGAGAGAGAGAAGAGAGGAGAGAGAGAGAGAGAGAGAAGAGAGAGAGAGAGAGAGAGAGAGAGAGAGAGAGAGAGAGAGAGAGGAGCAAGGGGGAGGGGGAGGAGAGAGAGAGAGAGAGAGAGAGAGAGAGAGAGAGAGAGAGAGCAAGGGGGAGGAGAGGGAGATAGGAGATACGAGAAATTGAGAGAGCAGCTCACTTGCTCTAGTGACGATCCAAATATAAAATGCCACTAGACACCACCCAGCACCCACAACCTACAACTGATAAAATGATGTGACACACAATGACAGCAATTATACTTGTTTTGTTTCACAAATTATCTAGTCTCTCATTGTATCTTCTTATACTGCGGAATGCAATCTAGTCTGTCCATTTCCCTATTGTAAAAGAAAGCTAGGGTGAGTGTTATTTTGGGAATCCGGTAAAGCCTCATGTGCTTTCTCGCTCTCTCTTGAATAACCTCTCTCACAGTGGCACCAGGTGTGCTTGCTACCTTCAAATGAATCACAATACCAGTTTGTTTCATGGCCCTTGGGGCAAAGATTGGCAGGGTTGTTATGTTTGTTTGTTTGTTTGTTTATTTGTTGGTTTGGCTTTTGGTTTCTATCTACAGTATATCTTGTATCTGTTTTTCAGAGATGTCTGATGAACACGTTCCTATATCCAAATCAAATCAAATCAAAGTATTTCTCACATGCGCCGAATACAACAGGTGTAGACTTTACTGTGAAATGCTTACTAACGAGCCCTTCCCCAACACTGCAGAGTTAAAAAGTAAGACAATTAGCAAATAAAAATAGAAAATAGTAACGTAATAAAATAACAATAAGGAGGCTATTTACAACGAGTACCGGTAACAATATCCATACTACCATATTACGAATTTCTAGCCCGTACATTGCTCCACTCTAAGCAGTATGGAAACCATAATTTAGGGGTCGTTTCCTAAACCCAGATTAAGTTTAGTTCTTGACTAAAAAAATTAATTGCAGAGTTGAATCTGGATCCAGGATACCTTTTGTTCTGTATTGTGTCTCTATTGTTCCTCAAGCAAGGGGGAGGCTGACGACATGAATCATTCCCATCAGACCAACCTTTAAGTTTGCACTTGTATTTACTGTATTTATACTTGGGATATCACTTTTTAACAGTAAAAGTAAAAGAATTGCTGAAGGATGTTTTAATTTTTGACTGATTAAATCCAGTATGTTTTTTATGCATTGGAAGAGTGCTATGTCTTCCACCCTCTGTCAGAGACATGTTTTGTGTCATATAACCTAGGTCATGCAGTTATGCCGGTAATATGTACTTCTTTCCGGGTAAGTGTTATGTACATTTTTCATTACACCATCACATGCCATGAGTTAAATTATTAATCTACTGATTGATTACATTTTCAAAATGACCCTCCCACACTATCTCTCTCCTCCTCTTCTCTCTTCCGTCGCCTCCTTCTCTTCTCTCCTCCTCCCCATCTCTCCTCTCTCTCTCTCTCTCTCTCCTCCTCTCCGTGCATCTCTCTCTCTTCTCTCGTGTCTCCTCTCCTCTCTCTCTCTCGATCTCTCTCCGCGGGCTGCGGTCTTCCGTTCAACTCGCTCTCACTCCTGGCTCGTCTCGTACCTCCTCTCTCTCTCACACAGGAAAAGGTTTTTGACTTTTCCTGTGACTCCAGACATCATCTTTACTCACCCATCCTCACTCCTCTTTCTCTCACTCCTCTTTCTCTCACTCCTCCTCTCCGAACATGTGTGTAGTACTGCAGTAGTGTATACAGTAGTTCCTTTGATTTGATTTTAGTTTAGTTTATAGGGAAGAAGGGTGTACAGTATATCAGTGTGAGTAGCTTTCTGTATCTATCGTCGGATGTGTAGTTCACATGCACGCAGGTTACACACACCTGTACGGTACACCGACACAGAGTATGTGAGTGCCTAAAGCCTGTACTTTAGAGGTGTGATCTCTGTCTCCTCTTAGTTACACCCCCAGGCAGAAAGTACAGAACATGTGCAAGAGAGAGAAGGAAATAGAGACAAAGATTTCTTTTGTGTTTAAAGTAAGCAAATAAACAGCAACAACAACAACGAAAACATACAAGTCCTTCTCCTGTCTGCTCTTCTCTCCTCACCCATCTCCTACATTACTGCAGTACCAGAGGACAGCAACTCTCCTCTGTTCCTCTGTTCCTCTGCCCTCCTCTCCACTCAGGTTCATGAGGCGCTGTTCACTCCAACATTAGGAATCTCTGAATGCTGTGTATTGGGGAAGCGCTTTAGCCCCAGATTGTGTGTGAGATTTGTGTGTGCCCACAAATCGCCTCTGTGTGTGCCCACAAATCGCGTGTGTTTTTGGTTTTGCTATCACTGTGTGGACCAGAAGTCCTCACACGGATAGTAAAACCAAAAATATACGGCCAAGTGGGGACATTTCACCGGTCCCCACAAGGAGAAATATTATTTTATGCTTAGGGGTTAGTTTTATGGTTTACAATTAGGGTTAGCGTTATACTTACTGGTTACAGTTAGGAGTTATAATAAGGTCAGGGAAAATAGGATTTTGAATGGAAATCAATTGTTTGACCCCACAAGGATAGTGAAACAAAAGATATGTGTGTGTGCGTGAGTGTGTATGTGTTTTGGTGTCTGTATCTGTTTGAGAAGGATGAATCAAATCAAATCCAATTTTATTGGTCACATACACATATTTAGCAGATGTTATTGCGGGTGTAGCGAAATGCTTGTGTTCCTAGCTCCAACAGTGCAGTATATCGTAAAACAATTCACAACCATGCACACAAATCAAAAAGTAAAAAAATGGAATTAAGAAATATATACATATTAGATTGAGCAATGTCGGAGTGGCATTGACTAAAATACAGAGAATAGAATACAGTATATACATATGAGATGAGTAAAGCAGTATGTAAACATTATTAAAATATTATTAAAACCTGTTATGGCTGCAGCCCGACGCCGGTACACCTATGACAACATCCAGCTCAAGTTGCAGGGCGCGAAATTCAAAATCTATTTTTTTAAAAATATTTAACTTTCACACATTAACAAGTCCAATACAGCATTTGAAAGATAAACATCTTTCAATCCAGCCAACATGTCCGATTTTTTAAATGTTTTACAGAGAAAACACCACATATATTTATGTTAGCTCACCACCAAAATAAAAAGAGGACAGACATTTTCACAGCACAAGTAGGATGCAAGTAGCATGCACAAGCCAACCTAACTAACCTAGAACCAACCTAAATAACCTAGAAAAAACTACCTCAGATGACAGTCCTATAACATGTTACACAATAAATCTATGTTTTGTTAAAAAAATGTGCATATTTTAGCTATAAATCAGTTTTACATTACTGCTACCATCATAGCTACAGTCAGAAATCGCACGGGAGTAGCCAGAGAAAATACAGACACCAACGTCAACTACTAATTACACATCATAAAACATTTCAGAACAATATATGGTGGATAGCTAAAGAAAGACAAAGATCTTGTGAATAGAACCAATATTTCCGATTTTTGAAGTGTTTTACAGCGAAAACACAATATATCGTTATATTAGCTTACTACAATAGCTAGCACACAGCAGCATTGATTCTAGTCAAACGGTAGCATAGCACAGTTCGACAGATATATGAAAAAGCATCCCAAATTGGGTCCTTATCTTTGTTGATCTTCCATCAGAATGTTCTCCAAGGGGTCCTTTGTTCAGAAACGTCTTTATTTTGATCCAGAACGAACGATTTTCCTCTTGAATTAGCAAGCACACTGGCCGTGCGTTGCTAACCTCTCGTTCTTGAACCAATTCTTGCGTCGCATCACGTCTAAAGTCCAGAATAAATTTCAATAATATAATTAAACTATATTGAAAAAACATACTTTAGGATGATATTGTGACATGTATCAAATAAAATCGAAGCCAGAGATCATATTCACCTTTAACGAGTGTTTTCCAGGAGCAGAGTCCAGGTCCTACTTCGCGSCCAGAAAAAAAAATTAMGTGCGCAAGTCTCACTCCAAGAGGTTGTGTTCAATCCCAGGACGAGATAATCAAGTCATTTCTGCTCTCACTTCCGCATGACACCCAGAGGAAGGCGTATGACGTGTTTCTACAGTCCTAAGTGACATGCCCTTTTATAGACAAGGTCTTGAAGAGCGACATCGATTTTGGAAATCTCACTTCCGGATAGGAAATGGGCTGTAAAAATAGTTCTGTTCCACTTAGAGAAATAATTAAAACGGTTTTAGAAACTAGAGACTGTTTTCTATCCAATAGTAATAATAATATGCATATTGTAAGAGCAAAAATTGATTAAGAGGCCGTTTGAAAATTGGCACATATTTTCCAGTTTTTCAATACGCCCCCTGCAGCCATAACAAGTTAAAATGACTAGTGCTCCATTATTAAGTGGCCAGTGATTCCAAGTCTATGTCTATAGGGCAGCAGCCTCTAAGGTGCAGGGTTGCGTAACTGGCTTGAAGCCGGCTAGTGATGCTATTTAACTTCTGATGGCATTGAGATAGAAGCTGTTTTTCAGTCTCTCGGTTCCAGCTTTGAGACACCTGTACTGACCTCATCTTCTGGATGATAGAGGTGTGAACAGGCCTTGGCTCGTTTGGTTGTTGTCCTTGATGATCTTCCCGAGACATCGGGTGCTGTAGCTGTCCTGGAGGGCAGGTAGTTTGCCCCCGGTGATGCGTTGGGCAGACCGCACCACCCTCTGGAAAGCCCTACAATTGTGGTCGGTGCAGTTGCCATACCAAACGGTGATACAGCCCGACAGGATGCTCTCAATTGTGCATCTGTAAAAGTTTGTGAGGGTTTTAGGGGCCAAGCCAAATGTCTTTACTCTCCTGAGGTTGAAGAGGCGCTTCTTCATCACACTGTCTGTGTGGGTGGACTATTTCTTTCCACCAGGAACTTTAAGCTTTCCACCTTCTTCATTGTGGTCCCGTCGATGTGGATAAGGGCGTGCTCCCTCTGATATCAAGGGATCAATCAATCAAATGTATTTATAAAGCCCTTCTTACATCAGCTGATATCTCAAAGTGCTGTACAGAATCCCAGCCTAAAACCCCAAACAGCAAGCAATGCAGATGTAGAAGCACGGTGGCTAGGAAAAACTCCCTAGAAAGGCCAGAACCTAGGAAGAAACCTAGAGAGTAACCAGGCTCTGAGGGGTGGCCAGTCCTCTTCTGGCTATGCCGGGTTGAGATTATAACAGTACATGGCCAAGATGTTCAAACGTTCGTAGATGAACAGCAGGGTCAGATAATAATAATGGTGGTTGTAGAGGGGGCAACAGGTCAGCACCTCAGGAGTAAATGTCAGTTGGCTTTTCATAGCCGATCATTCAGAGTTAGAGACAGCAGGTGTGGTAGAGAGAGAGTCCAAAACAGCAGGTCCGGGACAAGGTAGCACGTCCGGTGAACAAGTCAGGGTTCCATAGCCGCAGGCAGAACAGTTGAAACTGGAGCAGCAGCATGACCAGGTGGACTGGGGACAGCAAGGAGTCATCAGGCCAGGTAGTCCTGAGGCATGGTCATAGGGCTCAGGACCTCCGAGAGAAGAGAGAGAGAAAGAAAGAGAGAGAGAAAGAAAGAGAGAGAGAAAGAGAGAGAGAGAGAAAGAGAGAGAAAAAGAGAAAAGAGAGAGAGAGAGAATTAGAGGGAGCATACTTAAATTCACACAGGACACTGGATGAGACAGGAGAAATACTCCAGATATAACAGACTGACCCTAACCCCCCGACACATAAACTACTGCAGCATAAATACTGGAGGCTGAGACAGGAACGGTCGGGAGACACTGTGGCCCTGTCCGACAATACCCCCGGATAGGGCCAAACAGGCTGGATTTAACCTCACCCACTTTGCCAAAGCACAGCCCCCACACCACCAGAGGGATATCATGCCTTTACAATACTGTAAAACAATGGTGGTGGATTAGGTGATTTCCCCCCATACAATTTAAAGTGCTTTTAGTATCTTGAAAAGTGCTGCATAAAATCAATCAAGTATTATTATTATTTAATGAGTGAAGAATCTGTGTTAAACTTGTGCTATTTATAGTTCTGCAGATATTCATGTATGTATAGCATTTTAATTAGAGACAAGATGCAGCTGTCTATTTATCCTCCATTCATCCTCTCCTCCTCTATTCCCCCGCTTATTCCCTCATTTCTGCGTGAATGTTTTATTCAGGAGTAACATAACTACAAATGAAATTAATCAAATCAAACCCCGTCATTCTACCAGGCCTCTTGAGGGAAGGAGATTCAAGCGCTTGATACCTCCGCTTTGAAACTCAAACACACACACTTGCAGGCACGCACACACACGCACACACTCGCAAGCATGCATGCACACAGACACATGCACGAACGCACACACACACTGATTAATTTCTTTATCTAAACGTGGCATATTGTTAGGTTTCTCTCTCTCATCTGCATATTGCACATAGAATAAACATGTCCGTTCTAGTATTGGCATTGGCTGTGTCAATTTACAATCCTGCAATTTCAATTATCTTCGTCTCTCAGGCAGAATTCACAACTTTTGTAAATATAATTGTGATGACTATTGCGTGTATGTACGTGTAGGTGTGTGTGTGCCTCCATGCATGTGTGTGTTTTCATTTGATTATATATGTGGTGCCTTCGAGGGTTTTGCTGCCTGATCACTTCATGTGAGTGTAAACAGTGAGGCCATGCGTGTCTAACACACAGTTCAGAGGTCAACACAAGCCTGTCTCATTCTCTCCATCTCCTCATCCCAGCCTCCTGAGCCCGACAATGAATGCAGAAGATACAGCGTCCTCAAATCGACCCTTTTCTAAATAATTATCTACCATACATGCATGGTTTTATTTAACCCCTCAATACAAATGATACACTGGCTAGAATCTGAGAGGGTGTCTCTCCTCAAATTGTGTGTGTGTTTGTATGTGTGTTTGTGTGTTGACATGTCTGACTGAGTATCCACTACTTATCCTGCTGATCTTGGCACCCAGTATCCCCTCTGAACCTCTCCTCTTCCACCTCTCTCTCTCTCTCTCTCTCCCTCTCTCTCTCCCTCCCTCCCTCCATCTCTCCATCACTCTCTCTCCCTCCATCCCTCTCCCTCTCTCCCCCTCCATCCCTCTCGAGGAGAAATGATGTGAACGGCATGCTTCGATGATTGTCATATCGCAAAGGCTGAAGACCCACTGGGATTTTGGTTGAGCTGTCACCCAAAATATTTGTGGGAAGAAAGTATACGACCATTTTCTGTGTAAGCTTCCTTTGAGTGTAGTGTGCCAATGGGTGTGTGGGTAAAGTATGCACCGTGCATGTTTCCAGAACTCCCTCCCGACCCCCCAACAAC